>NW_026321911.1:0-526 GCF_001194135.2 Octopus bimaculoides
CTACTACTACTACTACTACTACTACTACTACTACTACCACTACTACTTAGTTAAACTAGTAAAATACAAAGCGAGTGAGATTCACCAACGAGCCACAACTGCTGTTCTGAAGTAAACTACAAGGACAGTTCACAATTAACGGGAAGTAGAGTTTACTTTCACTTTCAATTTCACAAGAGCGTGCTTTTGCAACGAAATAAGAAGTCTGCTATATCTAGATTTTGGATGCACACCAAATTTTAAGAGTTCATATTTAATGCCAAAATATAAGACAAGGTAAGAGAGATTCATCAGCTGTCGCCGCCATTCTCAGGCAAACTAGTAAAACAATTTTGCCACATATGGAAATAAATTCATCAATCAAACAGACGTTTTAAATTGTTAACTAATTATATTTTCCGCCGGTGTTTATCACCTTGAAGTCCCTGTGTGCAATATCTGTACATCAGTTAAGGAGTGTGAAAATGTACTTTAAGTTACGGTCATATCTTACAGAACATTCAATATCGGTAGATGTATGTATGTA
>NW_026321912.1:0-460 GCF_001194135.2 Octopus bimaculoides
GTAGCATTTTTTTTTTTTTTGCTGCAGACAAAAAATTTTTTTTTTTTCATGTTCAGAAAGAAAATTCTATATCTCACATTTTAAAACATAATTTTTAAACACATCTGAGTTGGAGGACAAATATGAATATACACACACACACACTCACATATGCATGCACATGCACACACATACACACATATACATATATAAACATACATATATACATACACATTATAAGTATGCATATATATATACACATGTGTGCGCACACACATATATGTATACATACATATATACATGTATGTACATCTATACACTATATGTATGTATACACACACACACACATATGCACACACATACATCTATACATTATATATTTATATATATATGCACACTTACATCTACATTCACATATGCACACATACATATATGTACATGTATACATATGTATATATACATACGTGTGTGTGTGTGTGTG
>NW_026321913.1:0-273 GCF_001194135.2 Octopus bimaculoides
AAGTTATTTTACTAAATTCTTCATTATTTTTGAAATTAATAGAGTGAAAGAATGGCATTTTTATAGAAATATAGCAACAAAATGTTTAAAGTAATTCTAAAACCTTCTTCCATCAAAATTTCATTTTAATTTACATACAAAATATCAGTTTAATGATCATTTCTACTGTAGGCACAAGGCCTGAAATTTGAGGGGTGGGGACTAGCTGATTACATCGACCCCCCAGTCTTCCACTGGTACTTAATTTATCAACCCCTGAAAGGATGAAAGGCA
>NW_026321914.1:0-503 GCF_001194135.2 Octopus bimaculoides
AGAGAGAGAGAGAGAGAGAGAGATTTATATATATATATACACACATGCACACACATACAATGGGGTGACGATTTGCATGTCCCGGCGCCTTGACTTCCTACAGTCTGGACGTAATAGGACAGAACACAGCTGTTTTCAATTAGCTTCCAAGTCTCGCCTCTGAACCCAACAGGAATAACCATGTCTCTTGCCTCGACGTGGCACCCTATGCACACACATATACGCAAATATTTACATGTATTATAACACGTGTGTGTCTGCATAAGTAAAGGGGTGGGCATCTGTATACATACACACATATATCTATATATGTGTATATATATTTATATCGCACATATGTATATATATATATATATAGATAGATAGATAGATAGATAGATAGATAGATAGATAGATAGGTAGATAGATAAATAGACGTAAATATGTATATCTTTCTATCAATATATCTATATATGTATCCCACTATCTCTCTCTATATATATATACATATATATATTTATATA
>NW_026321915.1:0-210 GCF_001194135.2 Octopus bimaculoides
ATATATATATATATATACATGTGTGTGTATGAATATGTGTGTATGTATACAGGGGAGTGAAAAAGTAGGTATACAGTAACATATTTTGTCAAAATATTTAATTCATTAAAATTATTAACACATTAAATTAGTTAGCCTCATTTTCGATATTTTCAGTGTCATTAATAATAATAATAATAATAACAACAATAATAATAATAATAATAATAA
>NW_026321916.1:0-334 GCF_001194135.2 Octopus bimaculoides
TCCCACCCTTACCCCGCTGGTACAACGCTGATAGGACAGAGGTTCAAGACTCCCCCCTCAACCTGCATTGAAAGGATTACAAAAAAATGAAAGAATAGTGGCGATAAACACAAAAAACGAAAAAGTAGTAAAGTACATTAAAGCCCACCCAAGGGTAAGATGCTTCAAGAGCGGCACAGAGGACGCTCAATACAGATATGCAAGGGTCTCAGAAGAAGACTACACAGAAAGACTGTTCCAGGAGCATGTAATAAACAAAATAATAATTGACGTCTCCAACAACATAAAAGAGGGCAGATTGATTGTCAGCCCGGCAGCCACCCCAAACCAGAGC
>NW_026321917.1:0-1007 GCF_001194135.2 Octopus bimaculoides
CAAACAAAATGTCCGGAAGCTTAAATTCGATGCCAACTATTGCTTCTATGAATGGCAGGGGTTCACCATGTTTACCACCTGGAATCCTTCCATCACAGCATCTGTTACAAAATGGTGGACCATCATCACAACTCTTGCAAGGAATGCAAGCACGACTTAGCAATGGTCATGGCCCATCACCTATGCCTGGAATGCATCTTGGTATGAATGGGAATTCAACACCAACTGGTCACACCCAGCCATCTCAGGCAGCAATTGATGCTCTTACTAAACAAAGGTTACCTTATCCCTGCAATTCGCTTATTGGTAAAGTACTTTATGTTCATATGTTGTCTTCAGTATGTATGTTATATTGTTCTTCATGCTTGCCCAGCAGATTGAAATGCTCACATTCATGGTCTGTCTTTCATGCTCCATCTATCTCTTGTATGCTTGTGCATACATACCTATTAGCAGTCCTTGTGCTCTCTGAAACCTGCCTGTGTTTTCTTATTCTTGATGGTCCTTAAGGAAGCTAGGTGCAGATGAATGACATGTGAAGGTTCTACAAGCTATTTATACTGATGCAGTGAGTCAATAATGATTTTCATGACCGTTTAATATGAAGTTAAGAGTTCTTCATAATCCTACTGGCTGTTCATGGGAGCTATTATATGCTGATGGTCTTATTCTCATAGTTGAATCTGTAGTGGAATTAGAAAGGAAATTTCAGGCATAGAAACTCAACCTAAAATCAAAAGCCTCTAGTCAAACTTAGCAAAGACAAAAATTTTAGTAAGTTGGAAAGAAATTAAGCTAATATACTCTGTTGGATTTGCAGTGTAAGTAAACATGAACAACAAAGTGCATGTGTTGAGAGAAGGGGACTTGATTATAGTGTGCAGGCAGCTGTATGTCAATTGCTTGATATGAATGGAGTTTGTGGAACAGGGAGACCCAGGAGGACATGGGATGAAGTGGTGAAGGTTGATCTTAGAACCTTGAAGCTCATAAAGAAGAATACAAAA
>NW_026321918.1:0-432 GCF_001194135.2 Octopus bimaculoides
GAAAATGAACGAATCTCTGTTTCATGCCTACGCTCTTCAATATAAAGGCAATGAAGGTAGAAAACAAATGTAAAGAAGCAAGAAAACAGATGCATATACATACAAGCATACATACATATTTGTTTGTGTGTGTGTGTTGAGGAACAGAAATAGAGAGATATAAAAAGAGGGCGAGAAAGAGAGAGAGGAGGGGGTTGAGATTAAAACAGTTTTCCTTCTCTTCACACGAATGAAAGTATGAAGAAAAGACAATTCCAAATAGTTGCAGTCTTCAAAACAACTTATACATTTGCTTCAGTTGTGAAATGGAAGGACCTGAAGTTATAGGACACTTCACATGCACAGTATACACACACACACACACATATTTATATATATTGGTGTGTCTGGGTGTATGAGTGTGTGTGTGTGTGTGTGTGTGTGTGTGTGTGT
>NW_026321920.1:0-313 GCF_001194135.2 Octopus bimaculoides
GGCGAAATGCTTAACGGTATTTCGTCTGTCTTTACGTTCTGAGTTCAAATACCACCGAGGTCGCATTTGCCTTTCATCCTTCTGGGGACGATAAATTAAGTACCAGTTGCGTACTAGTGTCGATCTAATTGACTGGCCCTCTCCCCCTCCCCCAAGATGTTGGGCCTTGTGCCTACAGTAGAAAAGAAATGAGAAGGCACTTACCGAAGAGAAAATCACTATTCGACTTACCAAATAATAAAATATTTAATGACTGTGTAGGAATCGTTCAAACAAGTTTGATATCGTCTTGACAGGTTAAACTATGACGAAA
>NW_026321921.1:0-193 GCF_001194135.2 Octopus bimaculoides
AAATGGGTGCCTCATGAATTGTCCAAAAGCAACCACAAATCCCGAGTTGATATCTGCTCTTCACTCCATTCTCGCGAACTTATTTCACCCTTTTTTGGATAGACTTTTGACTGGTGACAAAAAATGGATCTTCTATCGAAATATTAAACGTCGTAAACAATGGCTTGGTAAAAGGGAAAAAGCTCAACCACAA
>NW_026321921.1:301-443 GCF_001194135.2 Octopus bimaculoides
ATGCTCAAGTCTACTCTCAGCAATTAGAGCATTTGAACCAAGCTTTGAAGGAAAAAAGACCCACTTTAGCGAATCGAAAAATCACAGCACTTAAGATCGAAGAGCTTGGTTGGGAAAAAATTCCTCATCCACCTTAATCTCC
>NW_026321922.1:0-1048 GCF_001194135.2 Octopus bimaculoides
ATAATAATAATAATAACGATAATAATAATAATGATAATAATAATAATAATTCTTATTATAATAGATATTCTTCTTCTTTTCATGATCATGATCATTATTGTTATCATCATGATCATGAGCATCATTATTATTGTTGTCATTATTATTATTATTATTATTATTATTATTATTATTATCATTATTACTATTATTGTTACTTTTATTATTATTATCATCAGTATTATTATTACTATTGTTACTGTTATTATTTTTATTATTATTATTATTATTATTATTATTATTATTATTATTATTATTATTATTATTATTATTATTATTATCATTTTCCAACATTTCCTTGTCGTCATAATTTTTCTGTTTTCTTTCCCACTTTCCCCATTGGGTTTTTGATGTCTATTTGGCATCTACGGTTAACGCTGTGTTATCCCGGTCTCGGTTAATATATATTTGCAAGTCTCTATTATAAATCGAAGTGAAATACCACTCGACACAAGAAGAGAGCAGCGTTGCAATATAATCTATCTGCCTCCGTCGGACGGTTCATTCTGTTTTCCGCCATCATGCTTGTTTCTCTTATTTCCTTACGACTTCTGTCTCCATTACTGTTGCTCGTTTCAGTGCTGTCACTGATATTACTGCTGCTGTTAATGCTTATGAATGAGTGCAACCTATTTTAACTTATTTATTGAAGTTATTGTTGTTCTTGTTTTTAAAATGGTTCATATTTATTTATTTCTTTTTAGCGTCTGATATTTTTGTTTTGTTTGTTTGTTTTGCTCTTTCTTTTTGACAAACGTCTGCAATCAGCCATTTTTTTCGTTTCGTTACGAATTTGGTAGGAAAATGACAATGTCTACACTCTGACAATCTGCTCAGCTTACTTTGATTCTCAGCAACGCTTTAATAACGATTCCCTTCCTTTTATCTAGAGAAAGAAAGAAAGAAAGTAAAACAGAAGAAAAAAACTGAAAAAAAAAAACGAAGAAAAAATACAATAAAAAAATATAAATAGAGAAACGTAAAACGTTAAAGAAAGACGAAATAAATA
>NW_026321923.1:0-456 GCF_001194135.2 Octopus bimaculoides
ATATATATATTATATATTATTTACATATATATATGTATATATATATATATATCAAGATAAGCAACAAGGATATCCAGAGGCAATGCAGTACGATCGTTTCATGCAACTCAATTTAATTGAAAATATGCAATCATTACATCAATTTAAAATGCAGAGCAATCCTCGGCTGCACAAAGACATAGACTTTAATTAAATTAGAACAGATAGACACATTAGTATAATAATACCTAAAATCTCAAAGAAGGAGATAGACAAAGAACATGTTGCCTCTACTACAACATAGAAGTTAATTAACTTAATGGAGTTGCATGAAATGATCGTACTGCATTACCTCTGGATATCCTTGTTGCTTATTTTGATTTTAAGCACCTTACTTTGAAATTGTATGGATAATACTGTACTAAATTCTGGTGCATCAACTTAAGTACCATATTCACCTGCAACTATATACATATA
>NW_026321924.1:0-388 GCF_001194135.2 Octopus bimaculoides
ATATATATATATATATATATATAACAAACCTTTTCACTGTTTGTATGTATATATATATATAGTACTTTGTGCCAAAGATCTCAGCGTCTCCATCAACATACAGGAACAGATACTACAACCGCTTGGTATTCAAGGGCCCATAGCACTTCAGTATCTCCCAAAATGCATGGGAGATCTGCATGGTGTGGTTGGAGGTGTCAACCCCTCCACTCACACACACGCACATATCTCTATATACACGTAAATATTATATAAATGTACTTACGTGTGCATCTATGTATGAGAAAGAACATGGGATAATGCTTGTGTGTAATGCTTGTGTGTATGTGCATGTGTGTGTTTATGTATGTATGTACATACATACATACATGCATGCATATATATATAT
>NW_026321925.1:0-383 GCF_001194135.2 Octopus bimaculoides
TAATAATAATAATAATAATAATAATGATAATAATAATAATAATTAATAATGATGATGATGACGACGATGATGATCATGATGATAATTCTAATGAATATTCGAATAAATATTAAACGTATTAATAACAGAAAAGGTTGGCAACAAGAATGAACAATGTCGATAATAACGTACATAAGCATAAAATCTGTAAAAGAATATGTTGAAAAAAACAAAAGAAAAGAAAAAGAAAAGAAAAAAAGAATAACTGTGTAACAAAAGCAAAACCAACGAAAGAAGCTGTAACGATAAAACCAATGATAATAGTTATTCACTTCCACCTATTCCCCCTCCGCGTCCTCCTCATCATCATCATTATCATCGTCATCGTCAACACATCATCATCA
>NW_026321926.1:0-226 GCF_001194135.2 Octopus bimaculoides
GACAAAACGAAAGTAAGTACGTAAGTACGAATGAACGAACAGACGTACGTGCGTACGTACGTACGTACGAACGAACGAACGAACGTACACACGTACAAACGTAAGGAAGAACGAACGAACGAACGTACGTAGGAACGAACTATCGTACGTACGTATGAACGAACGATCTAATGAATGAACGATCGAACGAACGAACGAAAGAAAGAACGTACGTACGTAATAACGT
>NW_026321927.1:0-270 GCF_001194135.2 Octopus bimaculoides
AACTGAAGGACCACTGCAATAAGTGTGTGAATCTGAGAGGGGAATATGCTCAATAAAATCGTAATTAACCGATCCCCCTATAGTTTCTTTTACTCATAGCCAGGAACTTTTCAGTGAGTTAAAAAAAGGAAGAATAAGAAAATTTATGGATAAGCATCAGTTACTTACCTACACAAGAATGGTAAACATGCAACCACAGAATCCTGTTGCGGGGTCTTTTTAGTCAAGTGCTGTGCCAGCAGAGAATTACCAAAGTGGATTTCTGCCACT
>NW_026321928.1:0-211 GCF_001194135.2 Octopus bimaculoides
CACACGTACATACAAAAAAGATGTACGCATATGTATTGATGTATGTACGGTACATATAGTACATGTATTGATGTATGTACGTATATATTGATGTATGTACGTATATAAGGCAACACACCCCTTCACTCTCTCTCTCACTCTGCTTTCTCTATCTTTTCTCTCTCTCTCTGTTTTCTCTATCTTTTCTCTCTCTCTTCCTCTCTCTCTCTTT
>NW_026321929.1:0-337 GCF_001194135.2 Octopus bimaculoides
TTGACTCTGTGGAAGACATTTGTTCTGAGCCGCCTAGACTATTGCTCTGAATTGTGGTCACCACACAGTGTTAGGCGGACAGCAGAACTCAAGGCAATTCAGCGGCACTATACAAAAAAGATCGCCACAGTCCAACAGATGAACTACAGGGAGCGACTGAAGGCACTAGGTCTCTACTCCCTGGAGCGCAGGCGGGAGAGATATGTATTAATATACATATGGAAAATACTGGAAGGACTGGTGCCAAAATTTGGCACCAAGTACTACAGGAATGCCCGCACGGGTCACACTGCATGATGCCAAAGGTACCGTCCACTGCATCTCACATAAGAACGAG
>NW_026321930.1:0-574 GCF_001194135.2 Octopus bimaculoides
AAAAAATCCATCATTTATTCCCCAAATATATTTATTTATATAAGGGCATTACTATATAAGAATGCCTCACACCAAGAGGGACTCTAAGGTCAAACTACCAATTGTTCTTTAAGGATCACAATACATGTCTTCGGACACTACTAATAGTTCCATGTGTCCGAAAATCTAAACACTTTCTTCAGGTGCAGACCATTTTTTGTGCTGAGCCAAGAACTTTAGTTATGTATATCTACACACACAAGCATATATATATCTTTCAGTACATGATTAATTACATCTAGAGCTTTAATACTCCATGTATTAAATATCCTAATTATAACTTAACTGTTAATCTGTGTCAATGCCCTAATTATATTAACACTAACCTTTTTGTGTTATCATATTTCAGTTGATATACACTGCCTTTCTTTCAATTAATTCTGAAAACAGTGAAGATTTTACTCAAATAAATATTTGCCATTATTAAACTGGAGCCTGAGAAATAAATTGAGAAATTTTGATGGAATGTCATAATTTAGATCCCTTTAACCCTTTTGTTACCAACCCAGCTGAAACCACCTCTGGCTCTGTAGTA
>NW_026321931.1:0-320 GCF_001194135.2 Octopus bimaculoides
TTTGGATTTTGTCCCTAATATTATTATATATATATATATATATATACACATGAATATATAAAAATATATAATATATATATCAATAAATAATATATAAAAAGATATAAAATATACATACATAATAAAATATATATGTATATATATAATGTATATATAAAGTATATAAAAATAAAATGAAATATATATGTATTTATATATATAGGAGTGGCTGTGTGGTAAGTAGCTTGCTTACGAACCACATGGTTCTGGTTCAGTCCCACTGTGTGACACCTTGGGCAAGTGTCTTCTACGATAGCTTCAGGCCGACCAAAGCCTTGTGA
>NW_026321932.1:0-336 GCF_001194135.2 Octopus bimaculoides
TATGAGGGGATACTCTAAAATGGCGGCTTCCACTTTATGGATGGTGTCGTCATGAATGACGGAATGTGGTCGTTCGGATACAGGAGCAGTTTCCACCGATGTCCGACTACATGTGATCTGGTCATGCCAATGATTGACTACGTCGTATGAGCGTACATCGTCACCATAAACTTCTTTCATCTTATCAAATGTCTCTTTTGGTGTACGACCTTTCAAGTATAAGAAACTGGTCACTGATCTGCATTCAACAGCTACTATTATAACACTTTAGTCCACTTCAGCAACCTTAAATAACAAACGAATACTAGTGGAAAGCTGCAATTTACAATGTGACAT
>NW_026321932.1:346-1151 GCF_001194135.2 Octopus bimaculoides
GAAACATGTATGATTATAGCTGTACAAGTTTCGTTTCCTGCAATAACTGGAAGTGGGTCAGAGGAAATCATTAATGAACACCCCTCGTATGTCTTCACATTTTAATTCAACCTTTTCTTAAAAGGAAGAAATTTGTTTTGGCGCTTGAATACAGAGAACATCAAAGATATGTGGCACATAAATGAGGTGCCTACTCCCTTTAAGGGAATCTGGATGTTTGGGTCAGTCGTCCATAATTACACTAATTTCTGCAGATTTCCGAAATGGTCAAATCTGATATTTCTAGAAGATTGTGCGATTGAGTAGCATCTTTGCAACAGGAAAATATTTAGGTTCAAGTCAAACATTTTAAACGTGATAACGTGATCCAGATTGCACTATTTCTGCAGTGGCTGTAAGTGTTTGGTATACATACTGTTTGATCATAAGCCTACATGGGCATGAATGACAATCAGCCTAAATAGCAATAGTACCAATAAGAACGACGACAACAACAACAACAATAAAAGATTCAGCAACACCTTTAGGATTAGTTTTTCCAGTTGTTATTTCGCTTCTTCTAAATTGACATTTCTTTAATTATCATGAAAGAAATGATATTAAATTATCATTACTTAATTCTACTTTTAGTTCAGGACCCAGATGGTTTAAATCGAGAAAGATGTTGACGCCATCCTTCCATTATAACATTTTAAACAATTTCCTTACCGTAATGCGAAATCAGTCCAATATTTTGGGTGATAAACTGAGCGAAATGGTCGATAAGGGCGAATTCAATATTATCCCGTTTATTGTAAATTGTACA
>NW_026321933.1:0-217 GCF_001194135.2 Octopus bimaculoides
TAATATAAGTTAGATGATTGATGAGGAGATTATATTTATCAAAGAGTTCATTGAAACCAGAAAATTTGTGGCAAAACAGAAAGTCACAAAAAGTTGCAAATGAGCATGAAAAACAGAAATATTTTGCAAAAGAAAATTTCGTGTTTTCTTCGTGTCTTTACAGACATTATAAGTTAGATGATTGATGAGAAGATTATATTTATCAAAGAGTTCACTG
>NW_026321934.1:0-254 GCF_001194135.2 Octopus bimaculoides
TGTACGTGTGTGTGTATATATATGTGTGCGTCTGTGTCTGTGTATACAGTCATAGATACAGATAGATACGAAAACCAATTCTGGGCTCTCTCTCTCTCTTTCTATCTCTTTGTCTCTCTCTCTCACTTTCTCTCTCTCTTTCAGACTCGGTGTCTGTCTCTTCTTCGACAGACGACAACAGAAAGAAGCATCCAGACACTCACACACGCATACATACATCTCTGTCTGTCTGTCTGTCTGTATGTATGTATGTA
>NW_026321935.1:0-236 GCF_001194135.2 Octopus bimaculoides
ATATATATATAGGGGGGGATATGGCTTAGTGATTAGGGAGCTACACTCACGATCGCTAGATCGAGATTTCAGTTCCTAGACCGGCTGGTGCGTTGTGTTCTTGAGCAAAACACTTCATCTCACGTTGCTCTGCCTATCCATATATGCATAGATATATACCTGTGTTTGATTAGATGCACGCATATGTGCGCGTGCGCATAAAAGACAGAAAACCAGCCAGTCTATTACAATCTGTT
>NW_026321936.1:0-156 GCF_001194135.2 Octopus bimaculoides
AGTAACGAACAAAGGAAAGGAAGGAGCAACCGATTTTACGAACGTAAGTACGTACGTACGTACGAACGACCGAACGGACGGACGAACGAAGGATCGAACTAACGAACGAGCGAACGTACGTACGACTGCACAAAACAACAAACGAACGGTCCAATG
>NW_026321936.1:166-368 GCF_001194135.2 Octopus bimaculoides
GGACGAACGAAGGATCGAACTAACGAACGAGCGAACGTACGTACGACTGCACAAAACAACAAACGAACGGTCCAATGAACGAGAGTACGTACGCACATACGGAATTTCGTATGTGCAAACGAACCAATGCATATACGTACGTACGTATGTAGGTACGAATGAACGAACGAAAGAACGAACGTACGTACATACGTAATTACGA
>NW_026321937.1:0-234 GCF_001194135.2 Octopus bimaculoides
ATATAAGTTCATTCTCCTCCACTTTCGATAATCTAATGGTTAAGCTGCACTGGGTAATAAGAAGTAATTATGGGCTCGATGTGAACATAACACGTTCAAATACGACAAGGTCTTTTAGCTTAACACACTACTTAATATGGACAGCCTCCTATCAATATATGTTTATCAGTTTATCTATCTGTCTGTCTGTTTATCTATCTATCTATCTATCTATCTTTCTATCTATCTATCTAT
>NW_026321937.1:275-457 GCF_001194135.2 Octopus bimaculoides
TATGTATGTATGTATGTATGTATGTATGTGTATGTGTGCATGTGTTTGTACATACACACAAATACGAAAACATTCCGCACCCGTTTCCCTTTCTGTCTATCAATCACAAAACATTGGTAGCTAGTTTTCACCAACGTGCACTGCTTTTACACACTCACTCACACAAACACGCACACGTACAC
>NW_026321938.1:0-237 GCF_001194135.2 Octopus bimaculoides
GTTGTTGTTGTTGTTGTTGTTGTTGTTGTTATCGTAGTTGTTATTATTATTTTTATTATTGTTGGTGTTATTATTATTATTAATATTATTGTTGTTGTTGTTGTTGTTGTTACTCTTATTATTGTTGTGGTTGTTGTTCTTATTGTTATTATTAGTATCATCATTGCTATTGTTGTTCTTGTTCTTGTCATTGTCGTTGTTATTATTATTATTATTATTATTATTATTATTATTATT
>NW_026321938.1:247-432 GCF_001194135.2 Octopus bimaculoides
TTATTATTATTATTATTATTATTATTATTATTACCATTATTTTTATTATTGTTGTTGTTGCTGTTGTCGTCATTGTTGTTATTATTATTGTTGTTATTGTTGTCAGTGTCGTTGGTGTTGTTGTTGTTGTCGTTGTTATTATTATCATTATTATTATTATTATCATCATCATCATTATTATTATT
>NW_026321939.1:0-392 GCF_001194135.2 Octopus bimaculoides
CACCCGCACAAGAGCCAGTCCAGGGGCACTGGCAACGATCTCGCATATATTATCGCGAATTGGATATCACACACTTCTCTCTTCACTGTTATGTCACCATGATAAAATAACTACAACACAAATATCAACTCCATTTAATATTCCCTATATTTTTCATGATAATGATTACATTATTGTTGCTCTAGTTGTTGTTGATGTTATCAATGCTGTTAAAATGGTGAACCGACAGAATTATTGCTGTTGGAAAAAATGCTTTGTGGTATTTGTTTTAACTCTTTACACTCTGAGTTCAAATCCAACTGAGATCAGCTTTAAATGGAGTTGCATGAAACGATCGTACTGCAATACCTCTGGATATCCTTGTTGCTTATTTTGATTTTAATCACCTTATT
>NW_026321939.1:2472-2694 GCF_001194135.2 Octopus bimaculoides
GCAAGTCAAGCAACCCTGTAGAGGCTCCTTCCCTGGCTCATCTACATGCAGTGAATAGTGTAGGCGGTGGTGAATCAATATGAGTAGAATTCATAATCTCTCACCCATGGTTGGTTGATTTACTAAAAATAGCAGCAAAATCACCTTCAAATCTACCATCTTAAAACAAAAAGTAAAATTGGACAACAGACTTTGTTGAGTAGTTTGCAAAATAATAATAAT
>NW_026321939.1:3646-3753 GCF_001194135.2 Octopus bimaculoides
AATAATAATAATAATAATAATAATAATAATAATAATGAGAGAGAGAAAGAAAGAGAGTGGATGATCACAGTTGTAATGTCATTGTTCACAAGTCTACTTGATCAAAG
>NW_026321939.1:3763-4329 GCF_001194135.2 Octopus bimaculoides
GGATGATCACAGTTGTAATGTCATTGTTCACAAGTCTACTTGATCAAAGAATTCATTGAATGAACAGGTAGATGGGCTAAAACAACAATAAACAACATTTAAATCTCTTCCCTTGTAAATACTGAGTTTAATTTCCCTGTCTCTATAGTCTTCTCAAAAAGTCTGTTCACCTAAGCATTTTCCCTCTTCGTATAAGCCCTCTTCCATTAATAAGACTAACTCCTTGTACACACACGCATACACACACACATCAACAAACACACACACACCGACAAACACGTCTTCGCTATCATTAGATTTACTAATCACTTGTAGTAGTTCCTACATTTCGTGATTTTCACCAGAATTATAATTCTTCACATCCGGAAGATGGAAGTTCATTGTTTACTAAATAAAGATAATTGATAAAAGACTAGGAAAAAGATGATAATAGTTTAGGAAATCTTCCAAGTTCATATTTTCAGAATAAGCAACTTTAACAAACTTCTACAAGTCTGATTTGAGATAGAGATGTATAAATATGTGAATAACTTGTATGTGTGTAAGTATGTATGTGTGTGTGTGTG
>NW_026321939.1:5884-6008 GCF_001194135.2 Octopus bimaculoides
TCAATATGATTGATTATCCTCCTCCCCTAAAATAAGCATCTCATACGATGAAACCACGACAAAGTTTCAATCCCTGACTAAATTCATTTATGCTAACTTTTAAGAAAGGCATGAACAACACACT
>NW_026321940.1:0-315 GCF_001194135.2 Octopus bimaculoides
ACGCTTAACAGCATTTCGTCCGTCTTCACGTTCTGAGTTCAAATTCCGCCCAGGGGCAACTTTGCTTTTCATCCCTTCGGGGTCGATAAAACGCGCACCAGTTAAGGACTATGGTCGATGTAATCGACTTACCCCAACCCCGAAACTTGCTGGCCTTGTGCCAAAAATTGAAACCAATATCATAAAGTGTAATATTGTATAATATACAGACCTACCTATGACATTTCTAAATTCTAATTCTTGTACCATTTTTTATATTATTTTAAGTCATTTTCCTAAAACTTGAAAACAATTTCTATAATACGTTTATATAGG
>NW_026321941.1:0-215 GCF_001194135.2 Octopus bimaculoides
TTTCATAAATATTTGCCAAAAAGGCATTACAAAGAGGGGACGAACAAGGAGTGACAAACATAAAAGGGGTGAAGTATCTGCATCGATTAGATATTTACAATTTTAAATATACAATAATAATTTGATTATATCTACAATGTTCGATTAAAGCATTGCTCATTACACATGCAATTTGTAATGGCTTTCCTGAAGGATAGGCATCCGACCACCAGGGT
>NW_026321942.1:0-227 GCF_001194135.2 Octopus bimaculoides
CCTGTTTTCGATTTGACCCTACTAATAATACATCCCTTGCTTTTAGGTCACTTTAAACAGAACCCTTGATTCAGTAACACTGTGTATAAACTCTGTATTTAGAATGACCAATTTCAAAGACTGTTGGATTTTACTCATAGGAAATTGGAATCTTAATAATGGATTTACAAAGGCAACGACCAATCTTAAAGACTACTGGATTTTACTCACAAGGTATTGGAATCTTA
>NW_026321943.1:0-490 GCF_001194135.2 Octopus bimaculoides
TAACACCCTAGTGAAGATCGTGCGGGTGTTAATCTGAAAAATTACCAAACAGCTTAGTTTTATGGCTTATCGTCAGATCCCAACAACCTGTTGGGCCATATATATATAATAACATTACGTTTATCAATAACGGGGCTAATGCAGTTTCGCATTTCCCCCCTCTCCCAATTAAAATGTTTGACTTTGTTCACTTTAAAGAGATCGTAGCGAATTAACGAACATATACAAATCGAAATTAAATACAGACAACAACATTAAAGTGAAAAGAATTTGCGTTTCACTTGTGTTTGCCTTAAATAATCGTAAATAATAATTGAATGTAAATTAAATGAGAAACAAGCAATGTTTAATAATTAATGTTATAAAGCTTAAAAATTCACCTCCTCCCCCAATTTTAAATTTTGAACTTTTTCATCCATTTATTTATGTATCTGTCTATTTATTTATCCCTGTCTGTTTATTCATAAAATATATTTGTCAACTAAATGTG
>NW_026321944.1:0-392 GCF_001194135.2 Octopus bimaculoides
TTACCCATTGTTGGAGTTGTTGCTGTTTTGTTTTCGTAGTTGATTTTCAAAGGCGTCCCCGAAACCCCTATCAGATCCATTTATTTAGACATAGAGTCCCTTTTTTAAAAAAAATTCGACTCATGAGGCTGTCGTTTGTGTGAGATGTATTGTAATAGCTGCCGTTTCTAGCATGATAAGAATCCACATGAATTGGCCTCTTCTTAAGTCCTGCACGTGATGCTGGATGCATCCAACAGCTTATTGTACGTTCAACTTAGCAGTCTCAAACACACGCGCACACAGACACACAGACACACACATGCACGAGCATATTCATAGGAACACACAGTCACACACGCGTTTGTGTGTGGCTATATATATATTATACATCTTATACATCCTATATATAT
>NW_026321945.1:0-289 GCF_001194135.2 Octopus bimaculoides
GAAAGATTTAACAAAAACACAACAAACAGAATAATTTGACAAAAACATAACAGACGAAATATTTGACAAAACCATACTACACGGAGAATTCACAGCTGATTTCTTATCAGTCTATGTCCAAGAGGTTGTAGTGGTTTCGCTCTTTTAATATTGATGCCACTCCGTCTTGGCAGCGCCAGAGCAGTACGATTCTGGGAATAGCTAATGAACATAAATAAACGACAAGGACAAAAATAAACAAGACAAAATAAAGTAAAATAACAGTTGTATGTATTCAACACAAAAAAAA
>NW_026321946.1:0-368 GCF_001194135.2 Octopus bimaculoides
TATATATATATATGTATATGTGTGTATATATATATATGTGTGTGTGTGTGCATATATTTATGTATATGTGTGTATTATGTATAGGTATATGTATATATATGTATGTATATATGTGTAATTAAATACATGCATATGTATATAATGGCCATTGCCATGATTGATTACTGGTTACTGAAACTTTCTTCTTTCATTCTCTCTCTCTCTATTTTCTCGTCTTCCTTTCTGTTGAAGAGCATAGGCTCAAAACGTAAAAGACTTTGTCACATTCTTTAGCATTAAACTAATACATCTGCATGTTGTTTACACACCTGTCTTCGTATTTATTCTTGTAAATTCCAAGTATATACGTATATATATATATATATATA
>NW_026321947.1:0-554 GCF_001194135.2 Octopus bimaculoides
ACAACAACAAAATCAACAACAATAATAACAGCAACAATAACGAAAGGCAACAAAAAAAAAATGAAATAAATAAATGTAGCGAGAGAGAGAGAGAGGAAGAAGAGGAAATGAATCAAAATATAAATTAATGCAAAAAAAAACAAGTTATATAAAAGCATATAAACCTAATAAAAAAGTTCAAAAAACGTTCTGATTCTTTGCCAAAATTTGGTTCACAACTGGTCGGAAAGATAGGAAAGTGTTAATAATTATGAATTCTTATCAGAAAACGAGGCATGCAATTTTGCTTTCAGTGGGGGAAAAGGAAACTGGAAGTTGTAACGGTAATGCATTGCCAAAGTGACAGAAAGGAATTATAGCAAATATTTTTGGAAACAGGCATAGCTAAATGGTTGAGCGATTCGCTTCAGTGAATTCACTCTTTAATTGTGCGGTATCTTTGGCAAGTGGCTTTTGATTTCGGTTGGGATTGATGAATGCCTTGTGAGTGAAATTTGGTAAACGGAAACTGTGTAGAAGCCCATTGTATATATATATATATATATATTTGCATG
>NW_026321948.1:0-229 GCF_001194135.2 Octopus bimaculoides
CCCCAACATCGCTTGACAACCGATGCAGGTGTATTTACATCCCAGTAACACTAGCGGTTCTGTAAAAGAGACCGATAGAATAAGTACTAGGCTTACAAATAATAAATCCTGGGATCGATTTGCTCGTCTAAGGGCGGTGCTCCAGGATGGCCGCAGTAAAATGACTGAAACAAGTAAAAGAATAAAAGAATATACGTGTGAGTGTGTGTATGTGTGTATGTGTGTGTAT
>NW_026321949.1:0-266 GCF_001194135.2 Octopus bimaculoides
ATATATATATATATATACACACAAGAGTGAGTTGATGTATACATGATATTGCTGAAACTTGTATCAGACATGAAACCAAAATTCTATAAACGATATCAGTTAATTATTAAATCATGGACTTTCAAAGAATATATTTCCACACAGTAATTATAATATGTATGTGTGTATATATATATGTATATACATATATATACACATACATATATTTATACATATATGTATACATACATATATATACACACACACACGTATATATATATATATAT
>NW_026321950.1:0-316 GCF_001194135.2 Octopus bimaculoides
GAGAAAAAATAAAGTAATTAAACAAATTTGCGCGAATTTACAGATCTGATTATTGATGGGGAAGTATTCAGTTAAATTGGTTTTTAGTATATGACTGGTATTTATCTAAACGTAATTTCATACATACATACATACATACATACATACATACATACATACATACATACATACATACATACATACATACATACATACATACATACATATGTAAAGAGAGAGTGAGTGACTGACAAATAGACATGAATTTATATCTATATGAGTATTATTGATATGCTTATATATATATATGTGTATATATATATATATATATATATAA
>NW_026321951.1:0-226 GCF_001194135.2 Octopus bimaculoides
AAACCTATGACCTCCAAATACCTGATCCACCGGAACTCGGCTATTGCGGATAGTGCCAAATTCAATATATTGTTGGCAGACCTCGTCAGAGTAATGCGAAATGTGTCCTGCATGTGCAACCCTACAGAATTAAAGAGACATATACAACATTTCGTTCACCGCATTCAGTTCTCAGCTTACAGCCATAAAGAAAGGATCAGGGTATACAAAGGAGCCATGAAGAAGT
>NW_026321952.1:0-255 GCF_001194135.2 Octopus bimaculoides
ATATATATATATATACATGTATAAATGTATATATGCACATATATAAATGTATATATGCACATATATAAACATACACCTACGCACCTACATCCTAACGCACCCACACACATGCCCAGTGCACGTATGTGTGCGCCCATATATACCCATACATACATTTGCTTATGTGTACCTACCTATTCTCGCACATACACACAAACACAAGCACCCCCCCACACCACATATCGAGACCTTCGCCAATACATGTGCTCACACACG
>NW_026321953.1:0-119 GCF_001194135.2 Octopus bimaculoides
TCAAATTCTCCCATTTAGCAGTGTGGAATGTATGGAAAAAATAAAAAAAATACCACGAGTTACAAAACGAATCAATGACAATATATGCATATGCTAAAAAAAAAAAAAAAAAAAAAAAA
>NW_026321953.1:129-247 GCF_001194135.2 Octopus bimaculoides
AAAAAAAAAAAAAAAAAAAAAAAAGGAAAAAAAAAGAAAAGCACTCAAATCTACTTTTTAAAGCGCAGCTATCAATTCGAAACCGTTATCGATAAGTTTACGTCGACAAGGTCTAACA
>NW_026321954.1:0-262 GCF_001194135.2 Octopus bimaculoides
CTAACTTCAACTAGTGAAAAAGTATGTCTTATTAATTCAATAAATGTAGTCTTTACTTTAAAAAACATTTTAGTTCTCTTCTTTTTCTTTTGCCACTTTCAGCTAGTGCCAATGATACGGGTTTGTACCCTGAAGTCTCTAGAAGTAAGTTGGAAAACATAAATATATATGTATGCGTGTGTGTATGTGTGCGTTAATTTATGCTTAAAAACAAATTTCACTGTAAAAATAATTTCACGTGTTCGTCAAAGAATCCATTTTA
>NW_026321954.1:272-380 GCF_001194135.2 Octopus bimaculoides
ATTTAATGTAGTAGTTGCAACGAAAATTACAAAAGACAAACGAGATTTCGTGAAACAGATTCAGTATTCATAGGCAACATAAATGAGATCCTAATACTGGACAGATTC
>NW_026321955.1:0-437 GCF_001194135.2 Octopus bimaculoides
TATACACACATAAATGTGTGTGTGTGTGTGTATTCTTTATCTGTTAATTCTTTTGTTGTGTGTGTTTTGTATAGGATACAAAAATACACACACACACACACACACACATACACACACACATACTTACAAAATATTGACAACGTCAAAGTATATCTAAGAGTGATAAAAGTAATACACACAAACAATATATTTGTAATATATTCATAATCATGGATAAAGATAAATATATTGGAAAATAATTAACAGTTTATTCAATGACAAAAACAAATTTATAAGGATTCAGAAAGATAATACTTGCCAACCAATTAAATGTTTAGATTTAATAAACTAATTACAATGATAAACACACAAACAAGATGTTCATTGCTTTCCCCACTCTGAAGTAGAATTCACCCCCTCCCCATTTATATATATATATATATATATATATATATATA
>NW_026321956.1:0-211 GCF_001194135.2 Octopus bimaculoides
ACGAACGTATGTACGAACGTACGTACGTACCTAAGAACGAACGAACGTACAAACGAAAGAACGAACGTACGTACGTACGAATAAACGAACGGACGAACGTACGTACGTAAGAACGAACGAACGAATGAACGAACGACCGACCGAACGAACGAACCAAAGGTCGAACGTACGCACGTACGTACGAACTAACCAACGTACGTACGTACGTAGG
>NW_026321957.1:0-377 GCF_001194135.2 Octopus bimaculoides
TCTCACGCACAGCACATTTCCAAAGGTCTCGGTCAGTAGTCATATATATAGAATATATATATATATATATATTCTTATATATATATGTATATATATTCTTATATATATATGTATATATATTCTTATATATATATGTATATATATTCTTATATATATATGTATATATATTCTTATATGTATATGTATATATATGTATTCTTTTATTTGTTTCAGTCATTTGACAGTGGCCATCCTGGGGCACTGCTTATAGTTCAACAATTAGACTTGTGTGTATATATATACACATGTGAGAGTGTGCTTGTGTGTGTGTTTGTATGCACATGTGTGTATATACACATGTGAGTGTGTGTGTATATACATATATATATATATATATA
>NW_026321957.1:387-500 GCF_001194135.2 Octopus bimaculoides
ATATATATATATATATATATATATATATACATACATGTGAGTGTGTGTGTGTATATATGTGTATATATACACATGTGAGTGTGTGTGTATATACATATATATATATATATATA
>NW_026321958.1:0-316 GCF_001194135.2 Octopus bimaculoides
TACACGCACACATACTACGCATATACACGCACACACACACACGAAATAACTCACATGCGATCCACAGAGCAAACTGCACGCATATACACGCACATATATATACACATACACACACGCACACAAAAAATACAGGCACACACTGCTAGAAAATCACACCCACACAACACACACATACACGCACGCACACATACTCAAAAACTGTCCACAACCACTCCCAAATTATTCCTGCTACTAATTCCTTCCACAACGTCACACGACAAACACATACACACACACTAACAGATAAACAGCCAAACCACACACACACACACACACA
>NW_026321959.1:0-234 GCF_001194135.2 Octopus bimaculoides
CTCCAGCATGGCCACAGTCAAATGACTGAAGCAAGTAAAAGAGTAAAGATTCTCCAAAGAATCTACAAGAATCGATGCAAGCGCTAATTTATAGAAACACGTGACATATTAGTAAAAATCTGTAAATGTACAACCATCCAGATATCTGAGCACCCTATTATTCTTTCTAATATATATATAAACTGGCAATATGACCATCCCCAAGTACAACAACATGTGTATATATATATATAT
>NW_026321960.1:0-825 GCF_001194135.2 Octopus bimaculoides
GTAGTAGTAGTACCAATAATTGTCGGAGCCCTGGAAACAGTGAGTAAAAACCTTCAGAAGTACATGGAACAAATAGGGGCTGCAATAAGGATGGAGCACTTGGAGAAAACAGCAGTGCTTGGAACCGCTCGAATACTCCGGAAGGTGCTCGAAAAATAAGAGGTGTTACCTTAGTTCAATGGTAGTGAACAGCTGACACTGTAGTACATCTCCAGCGTTAGAAGCTATGCAAAGGGAATACTAATAATGATAATAATAATAATAATAATAATAATAATAATAATAATAATAATAATAATAATAATAATAATAATAATAATAAGGATTATTAGGAAGTAGCATTAGCATTACTTTTAATTCGTTTTATATATATACAGCTTCAAATAGACCTACACATGTTTCTACTGCATCGATTAGTAACTGTTACAATTGTAACCTTACTATAATACCGAACATACAAACATGCATATACATACATGCATGCACATACATATTTACACACACACACACACACACATACATACATACATACATACATACATACATACATACATACATACACGCACACATACACAAATATATATTTGCTGTCATTCATTGTGACCATGACTGTCCATGGCTTCGACATGACTTGACAAGCTTTCTGCATTTTGGTCGATTTTCCGCTTCAACTTGCCATTTATCATGATGAATTCTTTCCCACTTCGCGTTCCTTTTTGCACCATCTTTCACTTCCATCGTTTCTTTTCTCCTTCTATAGTTGGGAGCAAAGAAGCTGCCAGGCTAGTATATACATACATATATACATAAATAAATCCATATATA
>NW_026321961.1:0-282 GCF_001194135.2 Octopus bimaculoides
CTCTCTCTCTCTCTCTCTCTCTTTTATTTCTGTCCCAGCTACCCCTCTCTCTCTCTCTCATGTTTGTTGACTTGTCCTTCCATCTCATTTATTAGTCACCTCAGTGTGATGTCTAGTGGATGCACTCATGAAAATACATGCACAACTGATTTTATAATATACAATACTTAGCAGCAATACCCAAAAGCAAAAAATTTTTAAAAATAAACCAAAAATCACTTATATTTAAAGCATGTATGTAGGTGTGTGGGTGTATATGTGCATGCATATATATATATATAC
>NW_026321962.1:0-465 GCF_001194135.2 Octopus bimaculoides
GATTTCATTATTCTCTTTAACTCGGGCAACGCCGGGTATTTCTGCTAGTCATTAATAAACCGAAGATAGAACATAACAAACCAGATATAGACAAGGAAAATCAACTTGATTAATCCGTCATGTCTACTTGATTCTTGGGTTGTGAAGAAAGACAATGAAAAGTTAAAAAATACAATCCTTTAAAATTTGAGACTGAGAGAATATCAAAATTGTAAAGGTTCTACCTGTAATAATTGGTACATTAGGGAGTGTGAGTAATGACATGAACAAATGATTGAAGGAAATTAGGATGGAATGTCCTGTAGAGCTTCTACAGACATTTTGTCTTTTAGGAACAGGAAAGATTATCAGAAGGGTTTTGAGCATTTGAAGGCTTATTAAAATTATGTGGATGTTTGAGGTTACAGGTAATAACCATCATCATAATCATCGTTTAACGTCCGCTTTCCATGCTAGCATGGGTTG
>NW_026321963.1:0-651 GCF_001194135.2 Octopus bimaculoides
TCTCTCTCTCTCTCTCTCTCTCTCTCTCTTCCTCTCTCTCTTTCTCTCTCAAGGCTAAACATCTTATTATAAAGATATTTCGAAATATAAAGATATATAGATATTTCAGAAAATGTTTATATAGAAATAAAGAAATAAGAGTAGATCAATACATACATAGCATCGAGGCAACATAAGCAAATAATATACGTATACGTATATGCATAGAACATGTATGTATGTATGTATGTATGTATGTATGTATGTATGTATGTATGTATGTATGCATGCATGTATGTATGTATATACACACACATACATTTATATGGGTAGAACGGGAAAGAGAAAAGAATGTATATTGGGCTATTTAAAATATAACTGTCGAAAAAGAGATAATTGATACCTATCTCATATACATACATACATACATACATACATACATTCATACATACATACATACATAATACATACATACATACATACTTACGTACATACATACATACGTACATACGTACGTACGTACGCACGTACGTACATACAAACATACATACATATATACTGTGTATCTTATATATGTTATATATATGTAAGATGTATAAATATATATTTATAGATATATAAAATATGCGTGTGTACACACACACACACACACACACACACACACACACACAC
>NW_026321964.1:0-214 GCF_001194135.2 Octopus bimaculoides
CTTTGTTTGATCTGGGAAACTGGATCTGTTACCTATCAGTCGAAAGAGGCACTTGTACAAAAACAAGGGAAAGAAGAGTGTATGCGATAATCACAGAAGAATAAGTTTATTGTGAATAGCTGGAAGATTTGTGTGGGTGCTTCTTAAACGCATCAGTAAGCATGTAATAAACAGCATATATCACGAATCTCAATGTGGGCTTCAAGCTGGAAGA
>NW_026321965.1:0-154 GCF_001194135.2 Octopus bimaculoides
CCCTCTTTCCTTACGGAAATTGCCGAATCGATGTAAAGAAACGCTGAAGCCAAAAGGACGATTGGTATCGAAAGATCGCCGGTGATGGGGATGGGGATGGTGGTGGTGGAGGTGCTAATGATGATGGTGGCGGTGGTGGCGGAAGGAGGAGGCG
>NW_026321965.1:164-270 GCF_001194135.2 Octopus bimaculoides
GGAAGGAGGAGGCGGCGGCGGTGGTTGTCGTCTGCGGCTGCTGCTGATGTTTCCGGTGTTGCTTTCGGTCGTCTGCTTTTCAATGGAGAATCAATGATGCGAAAGT
>NW_026321966.1:0-576 GCF_001194135.2 Octopus bimaculoides
ATATATATATATATATATATATATATATACATGTATACACACAGATGTATGCATTCATACATACACACACACACATAAATGCATTGATTTCTTGTAACCTGAGTCTGGCATTATGTCTGAAGACATTCTTTCAGTATACCCCTGGTTTACATTTTACTAGCCACGATGTGAATTGAACTCAGAAGTTAAAGATTCGTTTAGTCGTTGTTTCTACCACAAGAGAAGAACTGTTAAAATTTCTGGTGACATCGGTGCCATTAATGACGAACTAACACCATTCTTGTGATAGCCATAAAACTATAAAGATTTATGTAAACGTTACTCGTACCCACTGGTGGAAAGAAATTGGTCATTTGTGAGGTCAGATGTCACGACTAATGAATATGCGTATAAGAGGGTTATACGCACATACATGCACAAATATACATACACAGTTAAACGGACATACACACATACGTACATACATAATACCTATATATGTGGGAGGAACAAATATATTTACAAGACACCCCCACACACACACACCCCCACACACACACCCACACACACACATATATATATATATATATATATATA
>NW_026321967.1:0-284 GCF_001194135.2 Octopus bimaculoides
TATACATATATATATATATATATATATATATACATATACACACCTCCAATTTATATTTGTGTGCATGTGTGTGTGTGTGCATGCATGTATATGCACATTCATATGCATATATACATACCTACATATATATATATATATACATACATGAGCATATATATATGTCTGCTCATGTATGTATGCACTTATACAAATTCTCACAAAAACGTCCATGTACACACATACAAGTATATATTCGTATATATATATGTGTGTGTGTGTGTATATATATATATACACACACACAC
>NW_026321968.1:0-339 GCF_001194135.2 Octopus bimaculoides
TATAAACAAAAGATGGAACAAGAACGTAACAGGCGACAACAAAACATCCGGACAGCTTGACGATGCAAAGAAGGACAGGAAAAAACAAGGACGGGTCAGTCGAGTTCCAGATCATCCCTGCAGTTTCGGTCGGTTACACTCGAGACTGCTCCAATCTGGCCGGCCCCAAGAAGATCTAACCTAAGAGCACTAGATTCTTTGGAAGAAAGCAAGCGAATGTATACAAAAACAAAGACGAAAGAAACGGAGAAATAGTACGCAATTACAAATACAAACAACAAGACATTATCAATAGGTGTCTTTCGACTAAGGATGAATTAAATTAAGCTGGCGTGTGTG
>NW_026321970.1:0-500 GCF_001194135.2 Octopus bimaculoides
TTAACCTTTGCTCCTGCCACCGCCTCGTAACTTTTGATGGCCTTTTCCACTACTGGAATCTGGCCCTCATCCGCCACGATGATGGAAATGTCATCCGTGTACGCTGTAGCTCTCCTTCCACACCATAGATCAAGCGGAGCGCCCCCTAGTGCCTCCAACTTCCGCAGCAGTGGATCCAGGGCAAACACATACAGAAGCGGTCATAGGGGGCACCCCTGACGAACTGAACGCTCGATCCTGAACGGTTTCGAAAAGAACCCGTTTACCTTGACGACAGACTCGATGTCGCTGTACAAAGCAGCAATCCAACAGCAGAAGGTCGGGCCTAGGCCAGCCTTCTCGAGGACCGCCGCCAAGTACCGATGGTCGACCCTATCCAACGCCTTAGACTGATCTAAATGTGCCAGTGCCCCTCCTGCTAAGCCAGAAAGTTTCCTTATCCTCTCTAAGGAGTAGCGTATAAGGTGGAGATTTTCGTGTATCGACCTGCCCGGGATAGC
>NW_026321970.1:865-1755 GCF_001194135.2 Octopus bimaculoides
AAGTGTTCGTGAAGCGCCTCACACATCTCGTGCCGTTCTTTGACCGTGCGTCCTTTTTCGATAATAAGAGACCTTATTGTGACTTCGTTGCCACGCTGGGTTTTTTACCGTGGGGACCCATCCGGCAACGTTAATTCCCTCGCGGCCCAATGCTCTCACTTTAGCCCGGACTCTACACCACTCATGTTTAGCTTTGAGGTGACGGTCCAATGCCGCTCTCGCTGCCACAATGTGGGATGCAGAGCCCAACTTCAGCGCCTCTTCTAAGTTCTTAACTAGCTGCCCTTCTACTCAAGTCCTATCTATTCTTAGCTGTTTGCTAAACCTAATAGACTCGAAACGAATGGCTCTTTTGAGAGCGAACCACCACCATTTATTAACGACAGTACCGGTTAACGCTCTCTGTACTAACTCCTTAATCCGACTACGGTATGCTTCACAAGTCAAACTAGCTTTGTTCAGCTTCCAGTAGCCGGATCCTCTACTAGTTGTACTATCTACGTCCAACCTACACTTAACCATTCTATGGTCACTGTAGGACAGTTGAACAAGTTGTGGACAAGTAGAACTAGGCTTATCTATAATTCTTATTATTATCCTATCTAGATAAGACTTGAACCTTCCGTCGCCACTCATCCAGGTCCACTCTGGCACGTTCGGATGTTCAAGCCTGTAACGGTCTGCCAGCTGAAATCGCTTAAGCAGATCGACGAGGCGTGAGTTCACTTTTCTATGAATCGAGCCGACGCTATCGATGCGAACGTCAACAATAGCGTTGAAGTCCCCTAACACTACTAATGTCTTCGAGGTCACGAGAAAGCCCTCTAGGCACCGATAAACGTCAGTTTGGAAACCTCTAGCGCATGGTGCGTAGAGTCCGATCAGCCTGA
>NW_026321971.1:0-344 GCF_001194135.2 Octopus bimaculoides
ATACATAATATATACACTTACCAAAATAATCCTGCAAAAATGTCTATTGGAGAGAAGGAGAATCGAAATATTCCTCAGAGTAGCAGTGTAGACGAAAGAAAATCAGGAATAAAATCCTATTTTTTTGTTTTTCTTCCTTATTTTGACTCACAGGGGAGATTTTTTTCTATATCGTTTTATATATTTAGTTCATGTTTTGCAAACTTTTTTGCCTTCTGTTTCACTTTATTTATTTATTTTTTCGTCATTATTCTTACAATTTTTTGTTTTGTGGGACGTTTCCTCTGCTGCAAGTTGCGATTACTAAATATAGAAACGGGAAAGACCACAAGAGGATGAAAATC
>NW_026321972.1:0-449 GCF_001194135.2 Octopus bimaculoides
TCTTAGAGTTAGTCATAAATTCAAGTTTTAAGTTAAAGGATTTAAAAAAGATTCTATCAGGGACTTATTTAATAGGATAGGGGAAATACTTGCATAGTAATTAGATATATCGAATTGTATAAAAGAAAAGTCTCTCTTACGCTGGATAGAGTTGAACCATTTCAAAACGTCCTCAGTATTGACCCATATGCTAAGTGGGATGTGAGGTTTAATTCGTGGAATTACTCCATCTAGGATAGTCTTACTTGTAAGTTCTCTGGGAATCCTGTCTTATGGTCCTTAATGGTAATCCATGGTTCCTGGGGGATGAGAGGCTCCGTCCTTTCTAGTAAATTTAGCTTGGTCATAATTTCCTTGATTCTGCTGTTGATTTCTATTAGGTTATCTGATGAAATAACCTTATATTTTTTATGGAGCTCCTTAACTATTAGCGATTTATATGTATTGTA
>NW_026321973.1:0-270 GCF_001194135.2 Octopus bimaculoides
TATATCAGTGTGTGTCTGTGCGTCTTTGCGTCTGTGCTTGTCACCCAGTGCCGCCTGACAACTGGTGTTGGTGTGTTTATGTCTCCGTAACACGGCTGTTCGGCAAAAGAGACCGACGGAATAAATACCAGGCTTAATAAAATGTAAGTACTGGGATCTATTCATTCAACTAAAAATTCAAGGTGGTGCCCCAGCATGGCCACAGTCTAAAGACTGAAACAGGATCTTTTTTAAAACGGGGGCCACATTTTTCATTAAGGAAACACTTTG
>NW_026321974.1:0-287 GCF_001194135.2 Octopus bimaculoides
TGCAAGTGTACCATCATCCATGCGAACACATTTTTCTCCTACGACATCACTATTCCCCCTCCTACACTGTCTTGCAACACGAAATACCTCAAGTCTTTGGTCCTCATGGCGCAGAACATTGGCAAATCTTTTCTTATCTCTCACTCTCTCTCTCTATTTGTTTCATTTGGCCTTTACAGAGGTGATGACAAGGGACCAAGACTCCTGGTGGTTTACTCTCAAGCACACACATATGTGTCTCTTTTGCTCTCTTTTGCTTGTTTCAGTCATTTGACTGCGGCCATGCT
>NW_026321975.1:0-372 GCF_001194135.2 Octopus bimaculoides
GTGCCTATAACAGAAAGAATTATTATTATTATTATTATTATTATTATTATGAAAGAATGTACGTAACTCCGCCAAATGTGTTGAATGTCACTTTCTTTCGTTTGTCGAATCACTCGTACCTTGGCAACCTTGGGAAAATGTCTTCTACTATAGCCTTGAGCCGATCAAGGCCTTGTGAGTGGATTTGGTAGACGGAAACTGAAAGAAGCCCAGATAGATACAGATGAATTTGGTATTTAAGTTGAGGCACCAGAATTTAGTACGGTATTATCCATACAATTTCAAAGTAAGGTGCTTATCCTTGTTGCTTATTTTGATATGGAGATAGCTAGATAGCTAGCTAGCTAGATAGATAGATAGATAGATAGATAG
>NW_026321976.1:0-207 GCF_001194135.2 Octopus bimaculoides
AAGAAGAGGTTGAAAGAAGGGGAGATAATAAAGTATTGGTGATCCCAAAATGAAGGTACGCGTGCGTGTGTGTGTATGTGAGAATATGTAAGTGTGTGTGTGGATAGAAGCTAGTGACTTTGACGTGCGTGGGTGGGTGTGTGCGTGTGTGCGTCTCTAACGTGTGGCTGCTCATATAGTGGTATGTGTGGTGACGCTATTGAAGAT
>NW_026321977.1:0-256 GCF_001194135.2 Octopus bimaculoides
ATTCACGTCCATACAGAAAATGTTGTACATGCCAATACACATTTATATTCGGACACACTCACAGACGCTCATATTTACAGACATTCACAATCACTCATTTCTAAGGAGATTGAAAATGTAAAAAGAAGCAAGGACGGCACGCGGTACAAAATGGGAAAATATCAAATATTTAGTAATATATTGTCAATGAAATATCATGAGTAAAGCTCATCCAACTTACAGATATCTTAAACTGAGCAGATCATCGAAAGTTCCA
>NW_026321978.1:0-204 GCF_001194135.2 Octopus bimaculoides
AGAATTAATAATTAACAATTTTGCCAAGTAGTTCAGTATGAAAAAAACATGTATATATGTATGGATATAAATATATATATATATGTTTGATATATATTTATGTATGTGTATATATACATGTATGTATGTGTATATATATATATACATACGTATGTATATGTATGTATATATGTATATGTGCGTATATATATATATATATATATA
>NW_026321979.1:0-202 GCF_001194135.2 Octopus bimaculoides
CTTAGAAAAATGTGCCAAAGCAACCTTGAAAAGAGAAAAACTATTTAAGACTAACAACATCACACTAGATAAAGCAAACGAAATGAGAGAATTAGACCAAAAACAGACATACAAATACTAAGGAATCAATGAACTAGATATGATACAACACTCACAAATGAAAGAGAAGATAAGAAAGTAATACTATAGACAAGTTAGATTA
>NW_026321980.1:0-790 GCF_001194135.2 Octopus bimaculoides
ATATATATATATAATGATGAAAGAAAGGAAAAGGAGAATTATGGAAGTATAAATAATTTATTTGTATGATATAGTGTGGTTGAAAGTTATAAAAACAATGCAAATGAATTATAAAGCTCTGAAAGAAATGGCAGATGCCAAAAACCTACATATATGTTTCGATTCATGCTCCTAGGTAATTAGTAATTCTAAACATTTGAGTAGGGTTATACGCTAAGGTTGGTCATCATTTTCAACTACATAGGGCAGAATCTCGTCAGAGCTTTATGAGATTCTGCCCCATATAGTTGAATTATGATGACCAATTCTGCCTTATGTAATTGAATTATAATGACCAATTCTGCTCCATATAGTTGAAAACGATGACCAATTCTTAGCATATGACCTACTCAAATTCTTAGAATTACTAATCACCTAGGAGCATGAATCAAAACATACACGTAGGTTTTTGGCATCTGCCATTTCTTTTAGAGCTTCATAATTTATAATTTATTTGTATTGCTTTTATAAAATAACTTTCAGCCTCATTATATCATACAAATAAATTATTTATACATCCATAATTCTCCATTTTCTTTCTTTCATCATTATTAACACTATAAATTACTATAATAATCGCTAACATACCGCCGAGACTTTCTCCTTATATGATAGTGATTAACCTCTGAAAGTTTTAGATTATTCAATCCCTAATGAGGCCCTGACATCTTCAAATTGACTATACATACATACATACAAACATACAAACATACATATATCTATCTATCTATCTATCTATCTATCTATCTAT
>NW_026321981.1:0-403 GCF_001194135.2 Octopus bimaculoides
AGCAAGAAAAAACAACAACGCGAGGACGTGGAATAAGTACTGTGTTATTGAACGCTCAGGAAAGGAATGAAAAGAAAGAGGATTTCACATTTCGAGCGGAGCTCTTCATCAGAAATATATAAATAGTCCAAAGAAGGGAGACAGAGAAAGAAAATCGCCAACGATACACATGCGGTCACATATTGATATATATATATATAAACAAATAGATAGATACAGACAGATAGATAAAGATATATTATGAATATATATATATATGTATATATTAATAAATTATAGGGTAGCAAAAAAAAAAAATTTTAGAAATTTTATTTACCACCAGTGGTCTAGCGAGTGGTAAATAAAATTTCTAAAATTTTTTTTTTTGCTACCCTATAATTTATTAATAATGATAAAATTCTTT
>NW_026321982.1:248-530 GCF_001194135.2 Octopus bimaculoides
TGTGTGTCTCTGTGTGTATATGTATGTGTATATGTGTATATGTGTGTGTGTATGTGTGTGTGCGAATGTATGTTTGTAAGTGTGTATATGTGTATGTATATGTGTGTGTATATGTATGTGTATATGTATATATATATATATATATGTATGTGCCTGTATGTATATATATGTGTGTATATAAGTATGTATAGTGAATATATTAAGAATATAGATAGGTGTATTATGACGTCACGATGTGTATGAGGCATGGTTTTGTTTGGGGACTTTTTCGGTGGAGACCGA
>NW_026321983.1:0-205 GCF_001194135.2 Octopus bimaculoides
TGCAAAATTTTGTGAGTTTGTGTTTTCTGAAAACGCTTGTGACTTCGGTGGAATCTTTCATTTATATTATGTTTTCATCAACCATGTAGCGTATATTATCCCACTAGACTTTGAAATGAAAAGTGCTTTTTTCAAAAATGTTAACTATATAAACCTTTGAAAATACGACTGGAAAACACAAAATTCGCATTTTGAAATTTTGTCG
>NW_026321984.1:0-277 GCF_001194135.2 Octopus bimaculoides
ATATGTAGCATGCTTCCCCGATATGTCCGCATATAGTAAATATATAGGAACACAAATGTAAATAGAGAAGCGTCCAAATGAAATTCTCCCTTATTCGTAAATGCATATGAAGTAATACAAGTTTAGATGCATATAGCACCCTTGATAAGGTTCAGGTAATATTTGTGTATACATAAATAGCTAAAAAGAAAAACGGTATACAAATGCTTACAAATAAACCTGTATACACTATATACTCATAAAATGAACACTCTCCCAAGACAACATATGGGTGTTG
>NW_026321985.1:0-823 GCF_001194135.2 Octopus bimaculoides
TATAGTAGAAGACACTTGCCCAAGGTGCCATGTAGTGGAACTGAACCCAGGACCATGTGGTTGGTAAGTAAGCTACTTACCATGGGCAAAAACAAAACATTTTCTTTGCCAATATACTGAAAAATAGACGCTACATATAAGTGAAAATATTTTATGTGGTTAGATGATTTAGCGTCTATTTTTCAATATATTGTAAAGAATTTTTTTTTCTTTCTGCCCTTATTTATAATTATAATTTTCACTTTAAAGGGTATTTTTCATATGCTGGCCACTGATGAGATTTTTAAATAAAATTTTATCCCTATATTTGAAGTGTATGCATATATATAAACATATGTAATATAAAGAGACATGTAGATAGATATAGATAGATGTGTGTGTGTGAGTCTGTGTGTATGTATTATATGTATATATATAGAGAGAGAGAAGATAGAAAGATAGATAGATAGATAGATAGATAGATAGATAGATAGATAGATAGATAGATAGATAGATAGACAGACAGACAAACGGACAGACAGACTAACGGATACTTAGACAGACAGTGAAATAAATATCTCTTATTAGAAATTATATGTGTGCATTTATTACAGACGTGCTGCGGCATATATACGTCTAAATCAGTTCAGTCACAGGCAATTATGCGATTAATTTATGTTATTGCGAATTTAAATTAATGTTCTTCAATGACGCAAATTGTCAGCACAAAATATTAGTCTAGCATAGCCAACAGTCACTGGTGAGTTAGTACGATTTGGCAATACTCTACATGTTAGTGAAGGCGGCGTGCTGGCAGAAACGTTAGCACGTCGGGCGAAATGCT
>NW_026321985.1:833-944 GCF_001194135.2 Octopus bimaculoides
AGTGAAGGCGGCGTGCTGGCAGAAACGTTAGCACGTCGGGCGAAATGCTTGGCGGTATTTAATCTGTCTTTACGTTCTGAGTTCAAATTCCACAGAGGTCGACTTTGCCCT
>NW_026321985.1:2342-2472 GCF_001194135.2 Octopus bimaculoides
TATATATATATACATATGTATATATATATGCACACACACATTTATATATATAAATGTGTGTGTGTGAGTGTGTATAAATACATATATATGCATACGTGTATCTGTATGTGTGTGTGTGTATACATGTATA
>NW_026321986.1:0-219 GCF_001194135.2 Octopus bimaculoides
CTACATATATATGTATATATGCATGCATATATGGGTACAGGATATCAAAACAACGTGAACAAAATGAAAAACGAGAACATAAAAAACGAAAACATAGAAGCTTTTTTTCGAACACCGAAAGAAACAAGTAGAGAAACGAGATAGTCAACATGAAGAACATTCCCTTCATCAGTTGTCCCATGTTTTATCTACTCCGCGTTTGAAAGGTAGGGACATATA
>NW_026321987.1:0-210 GCF_001194135.2 Octopus bimaculoides
GCACAAATAATACACATAAAACACTCACAAAAATGCACTCAAAGCTACGCGCACACCACACAGAAAAGTAACACATGTACATAGACGCACACATGCACAGACACCCCATATATCCATAAACCACACCCACATACACACACACAAACGCATACCTAGTATAAACACGTACAGTACGTACACGCATACACACACGCACACACATACACACCA
>NW_026321988.1:0-426 GCF_001194135.2 Octopus bimaculoides
ATGATGTCTTGAGCTAACTGGATCCTATAAAAGAGCTGTTGTGGTAGCAGGCCACGAAACATGGTTGAAATTCCTCAGATATTTCGGTAGCATTTTATTGATGCATTCATAGATTACATCATAGCAAACGCCCACCATCAATAGGCAGATTTTAAGCACATTAAGAGGCATGGTAAAATCAGATAATGACCCATTCACCAACACTCAAGATAAACAAGTAATCTTAAAATTTACATGATGATGGTGAGTTTTTGATATGAAGTAATCTAAAAGCGCACCAATAAAAGGCTACCGAAACAGCTGTAGTAGATTTTAAACCCCACTTGTGTTATTTATATATATATACAGACATTTTATATGCATACTTATATGAATAGATAAGTATATATATATACATTGTATATGCTACTATAGGAATAGATATGT
>NW_026321989.1:0-333 GCF_001194135.2 Octopus bimaculoides
TGATGCACAAAGAAAAGCATTAAGAAATTATGAGAATGCGACCGAGAGAGTGAGAGAAAAACTGTAGTAAGAAGGAAAGAGTGAAAACTATACGATGAGAGAGAGAGAAAGAAAGAGAGTGAGTGAGAGTGAAATGTGTAAAACTGAATCTTAAATAAATACATGTTATATTCTAAAATAGTAAAAACCTGACTGATTCTTCCATTACACTTGATAATCTTCTGAGGAAAGAAACCATTAAGAGAAATGTTAAAACAGTCGCTGATTTGTTAACAGAAAAAGGAAAAGAATAAATGAAATTTTTTTCCCCCTATTATTATTATATTTTTTTTT
>NW_026321990.1:0-299 GCF_001194135.2 Octopus bimaculoides
AGTTCTTTGTCCCTCATCATCGCTGCCATGTCCTGTGTCTCCCAGAGACCAGTGTCTGTCCTTAGGACATCAGCATATGTCATCCTCGGTCTCCCTCTTTTAGTGTGTCCATGCAGGGGCTCCCACAGGAGCACTGAGTGCATTTTCAACTCTGAATGACGGTGAGTATGTCCAGCTAACCTCAGTCTCCTCGGTGTTATTTTCGAGCTAACTTTTGAGAGGCACTCATACAGCTCTGAGTTCTTCATTCTCAGTGTATACTGATTAATGTTCAGAGCCATCCTCAGCATTCTTGTGTA
>NW_026321991.1:0-730 GCF_001194135.2 Octopus bimaculoides
TCATCATTATCATCATCATCATCATCACCATCATCATCATTGTCATCATCGTCGTCATCACCATCTTTATCATCATCATCACCATCATCATCATCATTGTCATCATCACCATCTTCGTCATCATCATCATCATCATCCTCCTCTCCGTCATCACCATTACCATCTTATCATTGTCATCATCCTCTCCGTCATCATCATCATCTGTTCTCCATGCTGGCATGGGTTGTACAATTTAACAGGCGCTGGCAAACCAGAGAACTACACCCGGCTCCAATTGTCTACTTTGGCATGCTTTCTACAGCTGGATGCCCTTCCTAACATGCCAACCACTTTACAGAGTGTAGTGGGTGACTCTTACGTGGCCCCATCGTGAGTGCTTTTTATGTGACGCTGGCACATCTGCTCTCTATGTGACATAGGCATCAGTCCCCTTTTTTATATGGTACTGGCACAGGTGCCTTTTATGTGGCACCAGCACAGCTGGTCCTTTTTATGTGAACAATCATTCTAATTATATAATAATTGGTTTCAGGTGTAATAATTAGTGGAAGGTTTATTAGACATGCTGTTAAGATTTGATTACAAGAGTGTGTCTCTTAGAAAACTTACAAGTCTGCTGGAGATTCTTAGAATGACAGTCAAAAGACTATTGTTACATGCCTTCATCATCGTCATCATCACCATCATTATCATCAGTATCATTATCATCATCATCATTGTCATCATCATC
>NW_026321992.1:0-273 GCF_001194135.2 Octopus bimaculoides
GTGTCTGTGGATGGTGACTGGCTAAAATCACCAAAAATTTCAAAATTTAATTGGTAATAACTCTATTTATTGATTTATAGCGAAATTAATTTTCCTGTCATTCATTGACCAATAAACGTGTATCATTACGCTAAATATTAAATTTATTCGAAGAGAATTGATCCTGGCAGACAGACCGACTAGATCCGGAAGAAGCTTGTCGTATAATATATATACATGTGTGTGTGTGTGTGTGTGTTTGTGTGTTTTAGTTTGTGTATCTTTGTGCCTGTG
>NW_026321993.1:0-228 GCF_001194135.2 Octopus bimaculoides
GAACTTAATTCAGAAAAATAGAAGTATAAAAAACTGTATTATTTATGGGATGACCCCAATACATACAAACATACATACGTACATACATAGTTATACATATGTAGTACACATGCATACATACATATATACATATGTAGTACATACATGCCTACTTTTGTACATAAATTCATACACATGTACATACATGCATATATACATATGTACCATACATACAGACATACATCCATA
>NW_026321994.1:0-297 GCF_001194135.2 Octopus bimaculoides
TGCAAAACAAAAGTCAAACATAAAATAATAATAATAGTAATAATAATAATTTTGGCACAGGACCAGCGATTTCGGGGGGAAGGGGTAAATCGGTAAAATCGACCCCTGTGTGCAGCAGCTACTTATTTTGTCGATCCCGAAAAAATGAAAATTAAAGTCGACTTAGGCGAAATCTTAATTCACAGCGTGGTGAATCGGAAAAAATGCCGCTAAACATTTTGTCCGACATGCTAATGATTCTGTCAGCGGGCCAATAATAATGAGAAGAAGAATCAGAGGGCTAATCAAAAGGAGTGG
>NW_026321995.1:0-433 GCF_001194135.2 Octopus bimaculoides
ATATATATGCAATCTTTGCTTGGAAGAAACCCTGTTCATCTCACTGTAAAAGGATGAACGGATTGAAAGAGACTCTAAAATCGTTTTGAGAAGCAGCCGCAGTTTTTAAAATAAGCGTTCAAAGAATATAGAAAAAAAGCGTTTCGATGTAGGATATTGAATCAATTATAGATATACGTGAGCATTTTATTTATACAATCATCCGTGAAGAAGTGGGTGTATACTTATCCTTGAATTTCTCTTAAGATTGTGAGTACGTTATGGATGAATAAATCTATCTTTGTCTACCGATACTATAATATCTTTTAACTCTATGGTAATTAACTTTTCGATTAGTATACATCATTGCTTAGTATACATTATTAATTATTTTATTAATATGTTGTGCGCAAGTGGCTTGAAATATGTGTGTATATATAGGAGGGTGTAAATA
>NW_026321996.1:0-323 GCF_001194135.2 Octopus bimaculoides
TCTAACTCCCACATTTTCAATAAAGAGGCTGACTTTTATAATTCAGCCTTGTTGAAGGCAGGTTACAAAGACAAAGTAAGATACATCAATTCGTCTAGTGATCTTTCTACATTTGTACAGCAAGATATTAGCACTACTAGCAGGGATAAATTCAATTCTATTTCTTCCCCTTCTTCTCACTTTACTGAGAAAGCGGTACTTCCTTATAATTGTTCACATAAAAGAGGCGGCTTAACCGACTCTATACACCTTAATAAAAACAAAAAACTTAAATTACACCACAGTCGTTTTGTGATCTTTGCTACCCTGGTATCTATTAACCA
>NW_026321997.1:0-555 GCF_001194135.2 Octopus bimaculoides
TTTTATATATATATATATATATGTATACACACATGTATATATGTAGTCTTTTATGCACTCACGTATAGATGTGTATATTATGCATAAACATTGCCAATACAATTGCAGTTCATCTAAGAGATATTTAATCACCAAGAGTGCACAATGACTCAGCAGGTAGATGGTGCTATGATTTTATGTCAATGAAAAATTAAACAAATGGGAAGAATGGATCTCAACTCTATAACATATAGAAAACATAGAATATTTACTGGTTACTTCACAGGATATCAATATATTTCAGAGATTATTCAATTTGTCAGTCACTGCTGAAAGAAACTGCTATGCATTTAGCAACAAAATATATAATAGATGTTGATATCATGAGTGATTGTTGATATCATGTATGAATGAATCAGGAATAGACAAAAGAATGAAGTATTCAAGTATATCGTCTACCTGAATAATATGAATTCATATCATTAGCTCATTTTGAAGCAGGGTTTTAACTTGCATCCAATAAGAAAAGGAAATTAATTCTGGCTTAAAATCTCCATTACGATTTTGATATATATA
>NW_026321998.1:0-206 GCF_001194135.2 Octopus bimaculoides
GTGGGTATGTATGTATGCATGTATGTATGTGCGTAGGTATAATATAATATATGCCTATAGCATGCATACATACGTACATACACAGAGATACACTCACACATATATGCACGCACACACACACCCACATACCTATATATGGCACTGAAGTCACTCACACTGGTATACTCTTTTACTTGTTTCAGTCATTTGACTGCAGCCATGCTGGA
>NW_026321999.1:0-232 GCF_001194135.2 Octopus bimaculoides
AAGGGTTGGAGAAAGGTGGTAAATATAAAAGTAAAGAAATAAAATGAAATGACAGGGGTAATAAGAAGGGGGATAAGAAAAAACCTAAAAGTAGAAAAAGAGAAATAAAGATAAATAAAGATAGATAAAGAGATCTAAAAGGATGAGTTCATAAATGACAGATATACATGATGCTGTGTGGACCAAGACTAGTGGTGGGTCATAAATAACGTCAGGCTAAAGTAAACTTGAA
>NW_026322000.1:0-279 GCF_001194135.2 Octopus bimaculoides
AATTACGAACAGACAAATGAAATACTATTCTCTACATGATGTGTTGAAAACATAAGAGTTGTTTAAATATGTTGGAACAAATATTGACGTACACATACGTACATGGTATATGTGTATATTTATGTGTGGGTGTTTGTGTGTGTAAGTGTGTATATGTATGTGTATGTGAATGTGTGTGAGTATGTGTGTGTGTATATGTGCATGTATGCATGTGTGTAGATGTGTAAGTGTGTGTATGTATGTGAATGTGTGTGAGTATGTGTGTGTGTGTATGTGCAT
>NW_026322000.1:289-391 GCF_001194135.2 Octopus bimaculoides
ATGTATGTGAATGTGTGTGAGTATGTGTGTGTGTGTATGTGCATGTATGCATGTGTGTAGATGTGTAAGTGTGTGTATGTATGTGCATGTGAATGTGTGTGA
>NW_026322000.1:401-622 GCF_001194135.2 Octopus bimaculoides
GTGTAAGTGTGTGTATGTATGTGCATGTGAATGTGTGTGAGTATGTGTGTGTGGGTGTAAGTATGTGTGTATTGGAGTGAGTGTGTGTGTGTGAGTATGTGTGAATGCTAGTGTATGTGTGAGTGTATTTGCATATGAGTGTATTTGTGTATGAGTGTGTATGGGGAAAGTTGTGTGTGTTTGTGTGTGCATGCGTGTGTGTGTGTGTGTGTGTGTGTGTG
>NW_026322001.1:0-460 GCF_001194135.2 Octopus bimaculoides
GCCAATGTTATATTTCTCCTATTCCTTGGAAAGATACCTTAACAGAGCTTTCAGTCACGTACGCAACCATTTCCAATATGCTGAGGTTACAGTTTCATTAAGCTCTCTCTTAATTTTAAATCCATAAATTGATTCTCACTTATTGACTGAACCAGGTGGTTCCATATTGGTAGGGAATAGCATTGCTAGTTTGGCTCATATTTTCATGATACTGCTCCGTCACCAGCGCTGGCTTAACCATCAAGCAACATAGGAATGTGCTTAGTGCATCAAGGGAAGCGGGAAACCAAAGAAATGGTATATGGTCTACGGCACAAAAGACATCACTTTAAACTTGCTAATGTGTTATATACGATTAACTTTCAAGATTCGATCAGAGACTTTGCAATTAAAAAAAAGTCGGAGTAAACATTTCAAATATAAACAAAATGGAGGTATGTAAAAATAAATATTATTTTCC
>NW_026322002.1:0-435 GCF_001194135.2 Octopus bimaculoides
TAGATAGATAGATAGATAGATAGATAGATAGATAGATAGATTTATATATACTAGATCTTATGAGCAGTGTTAATTTTGTGTATGTTATTGCAATATCTGTATACACACGCTTTAGTTTCTGTATACCCAGAACGACAGGCATTGAATTATCAGCCAAATCCACATAGACACATTCATATAGACTCAAATGTTTCAGTGAATTGGAAAATGTTAGAATAGATCTTAGGTTAGAGCAAAAATTGTGTCTAAGATTAAAGCAACGCTATTCCGAAAGCCGTTTGTTTACTGGTGCCATGTCAGTTCTTTAACGAAAAATGTCTCTAACGTAAACACTAGCTTTTTTTATTGCAGTCGAGTTGTCACAGATTTCCTCTTCTAGACGGTACATACACACATACGTACGTACATATATATATATATATATATATATATATA
>NW_026322002.1:1293-2055 GCF_001194135.2 Octopus bimaculoides
TATTCGTTTTCATTCCCGGTGCCATTATATTAAATATTTGCGAAGAGTAACCATGCCACGCACAAAAAATTCAGCAGAACTGTCAGTTTTTTCAAAGAGTTCATATTTTTGGGCATTCTGAGTCTGGTCCTAGCGAGCGAAATTTTGCCGAAAATCTTCAAATTACTCTTGCTACCGTTAATAGAATTATAGTGCAATTCAAAAGCCAAGGAAAAGAATCAACAGATTCTCGTCCCGGCCGACCTGGGCCCTCGCAAAAGAAACTTCGCTGTTTGAAGAGAATTGTGGAAAACGAACCCCGTTCGAAAAGCTTCCGATATTGCAAAACAGCTAGAAGTTAATCCAAGAACGTGTGTTACATATCTGCATAAACTTGGGTGTTATGGACGAGCAGCTTGAGGAAAACCTCTCCTTCAACCAATGAAATTATTATTATCATTATATATATGTACATCTATCTGTCTGTCTATGTATGTATGTATGTATGTATCTATCTATCTATATACATACATATATATATATACATACACATATATATATACATACATATATATATATATAATTTATTAATGAGGGTAGAAATTGATATTAGTCAATTAAAACCAGTGGTCTAGCATATTAAAAAAATCCGAAGATTAAAATTATATTACATACAAAAATAAGAGGAATGACCAACAAATGTGGACTCCTATATGCTAGAAATAGATGCCGAATCATCTAACCACGAAAAAAATATGTTCTCAGTAAAAAATTTAGCGACAC
>NW_026322002.1:3489-4615 GCF_001194135.2 Octopus bimaculoides
AACCGAAGTCTAAAAAGAAAATAGAAACAACTAAAAAACAGTAGTTTTGAAAATTCTATAATAAAACTACATCCAAAAATGAAGAAATGGAAGAAGAATTAACCATTAAATCTTGAGGTTTTGGACTGTCTGGTAATTGATGGAGTGTGTTGTCAGTTTTTTGCTGCTTTTTTTTTATAATTTTGATTCTCTGTTATGGTTTTATTTCTGTGAAAGACTATAGAATAGTATTTTGTTATTGTGTTAGTGTGGTGAATACGTGGAGGCGCAATGGCCCAGTGATTAGGGCAGCGGACTCGCGGTCATAGGATCGTGGTTTCGATTCCCCGACCGGGCGTTGTCAGTGTTTATTGAACGAAAACACCTAAAGCTCCACGAGGCTCCAGCAGGGGTTGGTGGCGAACCCTACTGTACTCTGCCACCACAACTTTCTCTCACTCTTACTTCCTGTTTCTGTTGTGCCTGTAATTCAAAGGGTCAGCCTTGTCACACTGTGTCACGCTGAATATCCCCGAGAACTATGTTAAGGGTACACATGTCTGTGGAGTGCTCAGCCACTTGCACATTAATTTCAACTGGAACCCTCGACGTCGTAAGCGACGGAGTGCCAACTATATGGCCTAGTGGTCAGAATGTCAGACTCTTGATCGGCAAATCGTAGTTTCTAAGCTTGGACCGGTTGGTGCGTTTTGCTCTTGAGCAACACACTTCATCTCACTTCCACACCTGACGCATCGTACACCGTGCACCTAAACAGCCAACGTCGACTTGATGGAGAAGTGAGCTTCATGCACAGTAGAAACGTCTCTTGTTCTATTCTTTACTTGTTTCAATCATTTGATGGTGATCATGCTGGAGCAACACCTTAAGAGGTTTTAGTTGCACAAATAGAGCCTAGGATTTATTTTCTAAAGCCTGGTACTTCTTCTTCGCTGAACCACTTTACTGGGACGTAAACACATCAACGCCGGTTGTCACGCGGTGGTAGGGGACTAACACAGATATAAAGACACTCATACTCACAGATATATACATACATACCTACATACATATCTATCTATCTCTATATATATATTTATACATACATACATACCCACATATATATATATATATATATATATATATA
>NW_026322002.1:4836-15087 GCF_001194135.2 Octopus bimaculoides
GGGGGTTTTCAGTTTCCGTCAATTAAATCCACTAACAAGGCTCTAGTCGGCCCGAGGCTATAGTGGCAGACACTTGCCCAAAGTGCCACGCAATGAAACTGAACCCGGAACCATGCGGTTGGGATGCGAGCTTCTTACAGCACAGCCACGCATGCGCCATTTGTTCACAATAAATAAATCATTTGAAGAGGGATGTTCAGTAACAAACTTGCAGAAGCGTCTTTCTCGGATTACAAGTAACTACCATGAATTTGCTTATATAATAATAAAAATATTTCATTTATGCTTCTACTAATGTCAGTTACTTAACTGCGCCCATATTGGGGCATTCCTTTGATGGATGTATATAGTCAATTTTATGTCTAAACCATTACATATTTTCAATCTTGTAGTGATTTTATCGATATTTGTTTTTATCGATTGGTTTAACATTTTGATACACCGTCCCCAGGCAATGCTGTGTCACTCACAACGCAATCACAAAAGGGCGTTTGTGGTGTTTATTAACAGTATCACAAAAGATAGAAAGAAATCTGTGTATATATAGATGTGTATGTGTGTATGTGTGCATGAAATATATATTAAGAAATGAGAAATTGAGCTGCTGTTAGACGACACCAATGGCGCGTGTGAAATAATTTTCTTTCTAGTGACCGGAAGCGGAAGCAGGTGCAAATATCATGCAATGTAGTAAACTGCTAATTGGTAAATGAAGTCAGAGCTAAGTGGAAAATTTGATAAAGGTGTCAGGGTTATTCACTATATCGCTAAACGTAGATGTATATGTACAGTCAGGTGCATACACGCATTCGTATATACATACAAGCATATAAATAATTTAGTGTGTGTAATACATGCCAGAAATGTGTGTGGCTTTGTATGTGTATTTGGGTGTCTATGTGTTTGAGTATATACGTGTGTACGTATACAAATGCGAGTATATGTATGTATACACCTATATGTATGTATGTATGTATGTGTATATATATATATTATATATATATATATATATATACATACAAATATATGTACAGTCACAATAAATTTCTGTTTCTATGTTGATACACGAGTACATAATATATATGCATACATGCATATATGTGTGTATATATATATATATATATATATATATATATATATATATACATGCTTATATGTGTGTATATATATACATATATATAAATATGCATGTATACGTATATATTTGTGTATATATATATATGTGTGTATGCCTGCATGTATGTATGTATATACATACGTATGTATGTATGTATGTATAACTGTGTGATCCAGCCGCACATGCACAGAGAAGTGATACAAAAGTATCATTAAGTGCAAAACCAATATAACAAGTACCGCCAGACAAATAAAAACAAAAGGCCGTAAATTCTGTTTTGAGCATAGTATAGAGCACTCAATGAACTTTTAAGGTGGGGAAAAAAATCAATGAAAAGAAATGTTCGATTTAGTAAGAAGGCGTTGTTGATACTTCCGGACCAGCATTTACTTCCGGATTAGCATTTACTTCCACAAGATACTTCCTTTAGGACATGTAACTTTCATTAGAAACTTTACCGATCGTTTTCTTTCTTCTCTTTCCCTTTCTTTATAATCTCCGCCCTTTGGTTATACACCAATAATAATAATAATAATAATAATAATAATAATGAATTCTTTTATTGGCCACAGGGGCTTATATAAAATTACATTAGACTATATACAACATAAAAGACAAAAACAGGACAATACAATGGGTTTTACAACGTGTAAACAATATAATAATTAAAATTAAACAATTTAAAGCTGCTAATAGGGGACGCGCATTAAGGACCTCGTGAGAAAAACCAACAAATGTCACGGGTGTCTGAATAACAGGGCAAGAGCCCTTCTTTTGTTTACAGGTGCACCCTCAGAATTGGTCCTTTCACACAGGCCATTCTTCTAGCATTCACCCACCTTTCAACAAACTTGCTACAAGGCAACACATCCCTCTCCACCCTCAACTTCCTTTTCAAGTGAAACTTGAAAACGTTTATGAGGACTTGGCCAAAGAGGGATGTGCCTGTCTTTAGTCCTTTCAAGCGGGTCTACCATACTACCTCTCTCGCTACAGCCACTAGACAAATAAAAATTGCCTTTCCCTACCGGCGAAAAGAGGGCGGCGGGGCAATCTTCACAATAGTTTCAGCTGATAGCTGGATCCGTCCTACACACGACAGCTAGTATTCGACATAAAATCACAGGTCAGCAATACTCGGGCACTGGACTAGGACGTGCAGAAGGTTTTATCGTTCTGGGCGCACCTCAGGTAGGCCCGGCTGACGGCACTTTCGTGCCTGTAAAGTTTATCTCGAACAGACAGCGCTCCTCGGTAGCACTGCCAGGCAAGAGATTTCTGGAAGTTGTCCAGAGGCCCAGGCCCGAAAGTTCTCCGAAACAGACCAGTTAGTTGATTTTCATCGACGTCCAGATTTTCCCCGAGAACGTCGTCGCACTTCCCCTCCACTAGCCCTCTATAGAACGCTAGAGTAGAACTACCACCGACCACATCGCCCGCCTGGCGGAGGACTGTGAGCACTTGACATCACTCGAGGTGTCAAGCGCCCCTCCTCGGTCTACGCCTAATCCAGGATTGCAACTCAGTCAGAGAGACGAGCTGTGGAAAAGCCTGTCTTACAAACTGATAAACTGACCACACTTGCTCACCGTCAAGAAAACGCTGGAGGATTCTTAGACCCCATTACTCGACTGGTACTTTCTGTACCGACCGAGGAAAAGATGAGACTTGTTTCAAAAGAAGGCGAGAGATTGGCGACAGCGTTTTGACGTCAGCCAAATTGTTAAATCAATTGTGTCGTGCTATTTAGTCATTGATATTGATGTTCTGCGTTCAAATCTCACTGATGTCAACTTTGTGCTAGCCTTGTGCCAAAACTTGAAATCATTATTAAAAGGCAGCGAACAGGCAAAACTGATTGCTCTTCAAACAAAATACTTCGCGACATTTCGTCCATCTTTACGCTCTGAGTTCGACCGCCGAGAAAGACTTAGCTTTTCGTCTTTTTGGTGTCGATTAACCGATTTCCGAAATCGTTGAATGAAAGATAATGTTGGCTTAGGTGGAATTTGAACGTCAGAAAACTGGCAATCTTATTTGTATGCAGGACACATTGCGGTATTTGATATGATAGATAGCTGAATAAAAAAATATGAAGAAAAAAAACAAAACATTCGATGGGATGGTCATATGTGGAACATCTTTATAAGAGGTCTTGTAGTTCAAGATTGAAATGTGAGACAAACATCATCATCAACAACAACAACAACAGCAGCAACAACAACAATTAACAGCAAAAGTCAGAAAGGAATAGAGTCATTATGTTGTCATAATAGCAGCCACGTATATCTGTTTGTTTGTTTGTCTGTCTGTCTGTCTGTCTGTCTATCTATCTCTGTCTATCTATCTATATACATATCTATTTATATATATATACTTGAATGTGAATATATGTATGCACGTGTGTGTGTGTATGTGTATTGTGTGCGTGTGTGCGTATAGGTGTGTAGATATGTATAATTATATATGGCTATGTATATATATAATATATATATAATTATATAAATATAGCTATATATATATGTGTGCATATATATATATATGTATACACACACACACACACACACACACACACACACACACGCACACACACACACACACGCACACACGCACACACACACATATATATATATATATATATATGTGTGTGTGCGTATGTACGTATGTATATATATATATATGTATGTATACTAAATGAAGAGGAAACGGAAAATGGATTTTGCAAGAATCTTTAATAAAGTTTCTTGCAAACTCCATTTTCCGTTTCCCTCATTCCTTATAAGCTCAACGAACACTGCGGAATTCCTGACATAGGTCCTGTGACACGTATCAATACTGTGGATGACACCAGGTAGCCATAGACAGTGAAAGTGCTTTAATCAGCAAATTACTAACCATGCGCAATGGCCCTGTGGTTAGGGCCGCGGGCTCGCGGTCGGAGGATCGCAATTGCGATTCCTAGACCGGGCGTTGTGTGTGTTTATTGAGCGAAAACACCTAAAGCTCCACGAGGCTCCGGGGATGGTGGCGAACCCTGTTGTACTCTCCCCCCCCCAACTTTCTCACACTCTTTCTTCCTGTTTCTTGAGTAATGATTCGATGGACTGGCATCCCGTCCATCTGGTGGGGAACACATACACTATAGAAAACGGGAAACCGGGCCCATGAAGCCTGGCTAGTCTTGAAAAGGGCGCATAAATAAATAAATAAATATATATATATATATATACAAGGGCGCATATATAATGTATATATATATATATAATGTATATATATATATATATATATATATATATACATACACACATCAACACACACGGACACACATCACTCACGCATAACACATACGCACACATGCATATATATGCTCACCTACATACACACACATATCCATGAATTTTTATCACTGTTAATTGCATCTTACTATCTTTAAAAACAAGAAATACTTTAAATAACGTACCCTTGTGTGTGTGGTGGTGGTGGTGGAGGTCGAGGGGTGTAGGCGTGCATGTGTGTGTGTATGTGTGTGTGTATGTGTGCGTATAATCATTCTCGTGTGAGCGCGTTATCCAAGCCTGGAGGAAAAAAAGACGGAATGGTCATAAAACGAAATCTTTTTCAATGTATATATATGTCCACTAGTAAGTACTAACTCAAGGGTGTTTAACAACAACAACAAGAACAACAAATTCAACAGCAGCAGCAGCAGTGGTAGCTGTTCATAGTAGAACTACTAAGATTAACGAAGCCAAATAAAACCAACTATTTATAAACAAGATGTCTGACTTTTATCGAAGCAAATAAAAATCACATTTGCTCATTTGTTTTATCTCCAGATATTTATATTTTACTCTGGTTATCTCTCACACACATGTTAAGCAGGAAATTTTCTGACATCCTGATATTATTATTACTATTGCAAAGTTTTTTTTTTATTTTTTTTTTTTTATTATTTTTATTATTATTTTTATTATTATTATTTTTATTATCATTATTATTATTATTATTATTATTATTATTATTATTATTCAGGCGACGACCTGGCAGAATCGTTAGCACGCCGGCCGAAGCGCTTAGCTGTATTTCTCCCGTCACTACGTTCTGAGTTCAAATTCTGCCGAGCTTGACTTTTCCTTTCAGGGTCAATAAAATAAGTACCAGCTGAATACTAGGGTTGGTGTAATCGACTTTTCCCCTCCCCAAAGTTGCTGCCCTTGTGGCAAAATTTGAAACCACCATTATTATTATTATTATTATTATTATTAAGGCGGTGTGCTGGCAGACTCCATCCGTTCATCCCTTCATGAAGCTATGAACCCATCCATCCATCCACCCACCTTCTCTGACAACTATTCCTAGAAGAGTGCCAGTAGGGCCCTATTAGAAGCAATCATCGATACACTTTGTTGTTCGATTCCCGAGCGTGATCAATTGGGACTAAGCATATTATCGAAGGATCTTGTTCTTGTTTTGCCCCTCGGTCTCCTGCCGTTTGGCACGGCTTCAAGAATCCGTTTTGCGATGCTTTCCTGCAAAATTCTAATCAAACGTCCGTAGTACAGGAGCTGTGACCGCTCAATGCGATCAAGCAGAGGCTCAACCTGGAGAAATTCCCCTAACTCGGAGGTACGTACTCAGAGATAGGGGAATCGCATTCTTTCGGTCATTACCCAACATCTTTTACCCTAGGCAAGGATAGGTGCAAAAACAGAATTAAGGACCAGATGCTGGACCTAGCGCATTCCTGTCAGTATTTACATTTCCAGCCTTCAATTCTGTCTTCCGCTTCTTATCTCTCGTGGAGGAATAGGTTTTCGATATCTTTCATTAAAATTTCATCCAAACTATGTCGATTTCATCTCATTATATTTATGAGCCGGTAAGTTCGGATACACTACCGAGCTTATTTATACACCAGTGCACCGGCCCGATCTGGCGCGGATTTATTTTTAACTAAGATAAACATAATCAGACGAATTCAATATCTACATATATGTGTGTGTGTATGTATATTCATGTAAATATATATGGGTATTTATGAGTATAAATATATATATGCACACACACATATATATATATGTATATATATATATATATATATATATACACATACATATACATATAGATATACATATATATACACAGATAGATACATACATGTATGTGTGTATATATATGTGTGCGTATATATATACATACATATATATGTATGTATATATATATGCATATATATATGTATATATATATATATATAGATATATGCATACACATGTGTGTGTGTATATATATATATACACATATATATATACACATATATATATATACATATACACATATACATATATATATATATATATATATATATATATATATATATATATATATATACACACATATATATGTATGTATATGTATATACATACAAACATACATACATACACATATATATATATGGCACTCGAATGACTAAATGCATTGAAGTTCCAATTTAAAGGAAGCGTCTGTCTATTCTCACCCTTATCTTTTCCAAACACTGCTCACTGTATTTCCTTTACACATGTAGTATATATATGTATATCATATCAGCACCTTTGACAAACACACACACACACACACACACACAAATATACATACATCCCTACTTACATTTCAACTTCCATTTCATGCGTACGTACGTTCGAACATGCGGGCATATACATACATATATACATACATATAAACATACATAAATATATATATATATATATATATATATATATATATATATACAATCGTAAATACATACACATACACACACACATATATATATACAATCGTAAATGCATATACATACATGCATATATATATATATATATACATATGCTTACATACAATCACTCACACCTACATGATGACACGTACATATATACATACATACATACATGCTTACATACACACACATATATACATACACACACATATATACATACACACACATACATACATACATACAAGCATGAATAAATATATCGCCACCAGTATGGACGACGGATATTTCATTACGCATTATTTAAATCAATGGTACTCAACCACTTTGTGTGTGTGGACCCCAAGGGCCATGTGGCCCCTTGTTGAGAGACTCTGGCTTAAACCATTAGCTACAATCAGAACCAGCTGACTGGATTGGATATAAATTAACTAACTACTCTACAGACTAGCGTTCACATAATGTTTTGTATTACTCGTGTATACTTCATGCAGTTTCGGTCATAATTTTAGAGTCAAAATGAGAAAGTTAATATCATTACACTGGAGTAAAGAAGTGACAAGAAAAGTGATTAACATCCTACGGATCGGTAGCGAACACTTCGAGAAAGCCCAATTCCTAATGCCCTTATATATAAAGTCAGAAATGCTGGGTTTGCATATCTCAGCACGTTACGCCTGGAAGAGAAACAAGCTGCATAGCATGAAAGCGGTTATGCATGAATTGGGTATATTTTCTGCAAATTACAAATAGAAGACAATATTGGTTTCAAATTTTGGTGCAATGGCAGCAAGTTCGAAGAGGCGGTAAGTCGATTCCATCAATCCCAAGCTGGTACATATTTCATAGACCCCGAAAGGCTCGACAACCGGTGTTGGTTTGTCTACGATATAATAAATACCAGTCTTTAAAAAAAACAAGCACTGGGGTCGATCCATTGGTTCAAACCCTCAAAGGTGGTGTCCCGGAATTATCACAGTCTAATAACTGAAGCAAGTTAACGAGGAAAGATGAAAGAGAAAAGATCTCTAAAATCAGAGATAAGGAGTGAATATTTATGGATAACAGATTCGAAACCTGTAGCTTCACTACCCAGATTATACCAATGAACAGTTGCGTATTTGTTTATGTTATTGTTCAATGAGGCAAATAGGAAAAGCTGGGGTTTTCAATTAGAGAAGGAGAACAAAAATTATGTACTTTACAGAAACAATGGGTAAGTGGAATAGTAAATATATATATATATTTATATATATATATATATATATATATATACATATGCATTGTCTTAAAGTTCACCATGTAACAATTCTAGCTGTTGTTATCCAAATTCAAGCGATGGAGCGTCTGTTTCTGAGATAGAAGCCAGTTCCATCGTTCTCTGAAGAATTCTAAAATATAAACGTATACTAAAAGTGTACTTACAAACATGTATGTTGCTTATCAGCAAAAACACGCACACACGTACACATACACACATAACTTATTCGATATTATCAAAATTCCATTGACAGTTTCGGTTTTGGCGCAGAGATGGTATTTCTGTACTGATACAAAATTCAAGAGAACGTACCCGCGCATACACACACAAACACACACACACATACGTATGTATACTTATATATAACTCTATAAATGTGTACAAATAAATACACTTACACACATCTATATAAATACAAAATCGTAGTTCAGTTAATAAAACCAGTTTACATATTTCTTTTGCATTAACTTTTTTTCACAATTGCCATTTTACTAAAATATTATTTTTGAGTGGATTTTTAGGGGCTCGAACGGATTAATTATATTTCAGTTAATTTCAACGGAGAAAACTGATTTGTAAAACGAGTAAATCGTAAGACGAGCTCAGTCATGGTACGAATTAAACTCGTACTGCGAGGCATCACTGTATATATAAATCTAGATTGTGCATCTGTTTTCAGTAGAAGACTAGAATGACAAACGAGGCCACCAGACACTTTAACCTGAAGAATTTTATCAGCAAACATCATAATCGTTGCTATTAGACAGATACTAAGAACATCAGACCCAGATTCCAGTGCAGCAGCGGCAGATGACGCCCTAACCTCTGTGATTTCTTTGTTATTTTCCTGATCTAGATTTTCTGTTCTTTTCTTTTTGGTTTCCGCGTGTTATTTCTACGTATTTTGCTGTAATGTTTATAAATACTTACTAACAATATAGGTTGTAAGTTCACCCGATAGCTTGTTTGTTTGCCATCACATCTTGGTTCTGGATGTTGTCATTGCATCTTGCTTAAGTTAATCCTGATAGTGCTTTTTCAAGTAGCAGTAGTGGCATTATCATTATTATTATTATTATTATTATCATTATTATTATCATTATTATTATTATTATTATTATTATTATTATTAAGGCAGCGAGCTGGCAGAATCGTTAGCACGCCAGGTGAAACGCTTGGCAGTATTTCGACGGTCTTTACGTTACGAGTTCAAGTTCCGCCGAGGTCGACTTTGCCTTTCAACCTTTCGGACGTCGATAAATTAAGTACCTGTTGTGTACTGGGATCAATCTGATCGACTGACTACCTGCCCCAAAATTTCAGGCCTTGTGCCCATAGTAGAAAGGATTACTAATTATTTTTATTATTATTGCTATTATGATTATTATTATTATTATTATTATTATTGAGTGAGAGAGCAGACACACACACACACACACACATATATATATGTATCTATGTATACGACGGGCGTCTTTCAGTTTCCGTCTACAAAATTCACTCACAAGGCTTTGGCCGACAGCCCCGAAGCTATTGTTGAAGCGACCTGCTCAAGGTGCCAAGCAGTGTGACCGAACCTGAGACCATGTGGCTGGGAAGCAAGCTCCTTTCTACGCAGCCATGCCTGCGCCCAACAAGGAGCAAATTATCATAAGTGACTTTCTAAAACTTATTGTTTAAAGTCGCATACAGCGGAAATTGGTTGGGGGAATATGTGGCGCTCAACAAATGTTTCTGTTCTACTTGAATTCTTCATTGGTGATTAGTGAGAGAAGTGAAGCGTTTCTGCGCATTGGGAAGAGTGACACACAGACATGGTTCATCTAGAGCATTGCTGGCAGGCTTAAATGAACTACGTAGGAAAACATTCAAACATATATACATACACATACGCGTATATATGTGCACGTGTGTGTTTGACGCACAAGCATACATGCACACACTCACTCACACACACACACACACACACACACACACACACACACACACACACACATATGTAAGTTTATACATATATATATATCTATGTATGTATATATATATATATATATGTATGCATATATATATATATATTTATATATATATATACCTATATGTATTTATACCTATATACATAAGTATGTATAT
>NW_026322002.1:16161-18269 GCF_001194135.2 Octopus bimaculoides
TGATATGAAAATAAACTATTTTAGAGTTTAAAATATTCTTTGATTATTTCCCTCTTTTACTTGGTTCAGCTATTACACAGTGGCAATGCTGGGGCACCACCTTGAAGAATCTTTAAACGAAAGAATCGTTCCCAGTACTTATGGTTTTTTTAAAGCCTGTTACTCATTATAACGGACTCTTTTGCCGAACGGCTAAGCTATGGGGACATACACACACCACCACCGGTTGACATCACAGACACACACACACACACACACACACACACACACACATGGTAACGCTTCCAATCAGCGAGCTGGCAGACACGTCGGCACGTCTGGCATAATGTTTAGCGGCAATACTTCCGTTACTCGTTCTGAGTTCAAATTCTGCCGAGGTCGAGTTTGTTTTTAATGCTTTCGGGGGTCGATGACAGAAGCACCAGTGAAACAGTAGGGTCTATGTAATCAATTAGTTCCCTTCTCCAGATTTGAGACTTTGTGCCTATAGCAGAAATGATTATTATTATTATTATTATTATTATTGAGTGAGAGAGCAGCGCGTCCTATCAAAGTGGAACAGGGGTACAAGTATACGAAGCCCATTATACCCATCATGACTACCCGTTTGACAAGAGTACAGAAGGCACATGCATCCGAACCATATGTGCGCGACATGGTGATCTCATATCAAGGTTAAAAGCGTATGACCTTTCAGGTGGGGCCCAGTTAGAATTTTCTTCAGGTTAAGTAGCCCATCCCGCTCGAAAGGTCCCTGAATAAGGTTTGTTTAAGGATGTCGAACGAAACACCCATGTTTCCAGAGGTGAATTATTCAAACCCCAATTCCTTTCAACACATGGCAATGATGCTCCCCCACTACTTCTACTCGTAGTCAGAGACGCAAATATCGTCAGCCACCAAGGGACATGCTCAACTGGTTATGGTCAAACAACTGACAAGTAAATCTGTGGTATAGAGCAGAATATTTGATGTAGCTCATATTTTATATCAAGACAAAACAATGTACATGATATTACGATTCTCTGCACGCCATTATGTCGGCTTCATTAAGAAAGAAATTTGTTATAGTGTGGTATATTATCTCAAGCATATCGCCATAACCATTTATTTATAAAACGACTCCTCCGCCACTCCTTCTATCTCTCTGCCACTCTCTCTCCCTACCTCTGTTTCTCTCCTTATTCTCTCAGGATCTATGGCATATTATGTTATCGTATTCTATTATATTGTATAATGTAACTAAAAGTAATGCTTTGTCAATTCACCGGTCGCCTTCTCTATTTTACGTTTTACTTATCTAAAATATTTACTACTTTTGTATAATGACCAAGCCTACATACGTACATATATACAAATATACGTACATACATACATACATACATACATACTATGTATGTATGTATACGTAACTATAGAAATACTTGCAGACATACACACGTAGAGTATCGAGACCCACTTTGTCGATGATGGATTACTACTGGACAGGATTAGCAACATTTAGTTTTGGTTTAGTCTCCCGTACAATGATCATTACCTAGAGAGGTCATACATCAATGTGACATTTGACTTTATGTCTCTGGGTTATTGTATTTACGTCTCTCATTCCCTTCTCTTTCTCCCTCACCCTGTCTTGCTATGCACACACACACACACATGCACATACGTACGTGCGCATTCACACACACATATATACATGTATATATATATATGTATGTATGTATATTCTCTTTTAGCCTTCTGCTCTTGTATTTGATTCAATCATTTGACTGTGGCCATGCTGGAGCACCGCCTTTAGTCGAACAAATCGACCCCAGGACTTATTCTTTGTAAGCCTAGTATTTATTCTATCGGGTTCTTTTACTGAACCGCTAAGTTACGGGGATGTAGACACACCAACATCGGTTGTCAAGCGATGATGGGGGGACAAACTCAGACACAGAAACATACCTGAAGCTATACCAGAAGACACTTGTCCAAGTGTCCACGCAGTGGAACTGAACCCCGAACCATGTGGTTGGTAAGTAAGTTACATACCACATAGCCACTCCTGCGCCAGTATATATACATATATATACATATATATATATATACATATATATACATAT
>NW_026322003.1:0-447 GCF_001194135.2 Octopus bimaculoides
GGTATGGACATGTGGCGAGAATGGACGAGGATAACTGTGTGAAAAAGTGCCACACTCTAGCGGTCGAGGGAACCTGTGGAAGAGGTAAACCCAGGAAGACCTGGGATGAGGTGGTGAAGCACGACCTTCAAATATTAGGCCTCACCGAGGCAATGACTTGTGGCTGAGACCTTTGGAAATATGCAGTGCATGAGAAGACCCAGCAAGACAAGTGAGACCATAACCTGTGGTCTTTACCAGGGGTGTAGCCAGCCCACTTATGCGTATCTTTCCTTCATTGGACACTAAACTCTGTGTGCAAAGATCTGTTGAGGCAAATGACATTGATCCAAATTCGACGACTGGCACCCATGCCAACCTCTCCTTCACTGGACACTAAACTCGGCTTGCGATGACTTGTTGGGACAAGTGAAATCGAAATCGTGATTGAACCAAATTCGATGACTG
>NW_026322004.1:0-723 GCF_001194135.2 Octopus bimaculoides
GAAAGAAAGAGACCTCGATATTATGTAAATAGAGGAATTTATCTGTAAGGAGGGTTCCAAAGCTAGATTTCTAATAAAGGTTCTTCATATTAAATTGGTAGCTTACTATTGTAAGTATTTTTCGAATATGAAAATGTTACAAGTACAAGGTGTGTTATGAGCATTTATAGAACGCGTGTCCTATAGAAACTCAACTAACAATTAAAGATGGAGAAGAGAAGGTGTTAAAAGTTTTATAAAATTTTAATCCGTGCATACAATCGTTTCGAATGGTAATATTAACATGTAAGAAACATGGAAAAAATTAAAAGTTAATTTTATTATAATTAAATTAATTACATATTACTGTTTTCTTCAGTGCAAAAGAAGAATGCATCAAAAAGAATACATCAGAAGAATATTATATTGTTACAGAAGACTAGATGGAGTGAGTGTCACATAACATATTTGGATATTCATAATATAATTTTGAAAGATGAAAGATAAAAACCTTCTTAGGTAGTGTTGAGTCTAGCTGTGTATGAACTATAATTGATGTGGCAAACGAATATTTGGAAATATAAGTGAAAAATGTTTAAGAAGCATTGTCTCTATATGAAGGTAAGTAATTAAGTGATATACATTCCATATAAAGCATTTATCATAAGAAGTATGTGCATGCATATATAGATAGATAGATAGATAGATAGATAGATATCATATTTTACTATAGTGCTTGAAGTA
>NW_026322005.1:0-427 GCF_001194135.2 Octopus bimaculoides
CATTTACATCCGAGTGTTATGTGCATGCGCGTATAGCTGTGTGTATTTGCCTCTCGTCTTTGCATATGTTTTCGTGACATGTTGCAGGTTGGCACATATTTCTGATTTTGCACAAAAGGCAAATTGATTTAGATTTGACACCAAGCAAAATGTGTTAGCTTCGCGTTGTTTAATTATTATGGATACACAACGTAGACAATATATGTTAATAATTTATTACGAGATGAACTGTGTACATACATATAAAGATGCTAAGTGACATGCATATATACGAGTGCATTTATTTCTACCTACGTCTATAAACATACTTACACACACACATACATATATACATATTACACATTACATATAAACTCAATTACGTGCCCTCTATGTAAAAATAATCATTACGTTATATATGCATATTATATATATATATATATATATA
>NW_026322006.1:0-274 GCF_001194135.2 Octopus bimaculoides
TAATGTTAATGTCCTAAGAATTACTGCAAGAGAATTGAACTAAGTTTTTTCCTTTTTTTGTCTTTTTTTAACAATGGATCCTGAAACAAAAAAAAGCTATAAATAGTAGCATGTAAATATTTGATTAAAAACACTTTGGATACAAAAAGTTGAAGGCCACCTGTGTGACTTGAACCATACACAAAGCAGTACAGTAGTTTAGATTATTATCAAAAGTGGTGATCACTGAACAACTATGAGGTTCCTTCTAGATGGATTTGTAAGGTCATTGAAG
>NW_026322007.1:0-418 GCF_001194135.2 Octopus bimaculoides
CTCTCTCTCTCTCTCTCTCTCTCTCTCTCTCTCTCCCTCTCTCTCTTTGTATGTATTAGGTGAACTTGTAAGCAAAGTGAAAAGTATAATAAAAAATAATGTATGCCTTATATGAAAATAACGTTAGCGCTGAAATAGTTAAGCAAGTGGAAACACATTTAATGCAGCGATCGTCAAGTATCTAATTAGATTTTTAATGCTTACTGCATTTACTGTGTTAGGATTAACTTGACTGTTGTCCACATTGCAGAAGGCGGCCCTGAGTATTTCACATCAGTGGTTTGTAGTATTTCCGTTACTGACATATACTACATATTTATGTATATACATATACACATATATATTTATATATATACATATACATATAGACATATACATATATACATATATATACATATATATATATATATACATATAC
>NW_026322008.1:0-250 GCF_001194135.2 Octopus bimaculoides
TCACATACCTATATAGCATAAAGCTATATATTTAATGGTGCAGGTATACATGTGGACCAGTTTCTGTTTGATACAAAAATCTTACCTTTGAAACACCTTCCCAATCCACCACATTGAAATCTGCTGATGTCCTGAATTGCTTAGCACCAAAATGTGGACAGCTTCAGTGTGAGAAGTACTAATCAACAGCCGAATATTCAGAATATTTATATAGATATTAATATTGTTATTATTATCGAAAGCAATACAA
>NW_026322009.1:0-311 GCF_001194135.2 Octopus bimaculoides
CCACTTAAAACAAAATAAGTGGGAGCGCAGAAAAGGGAGACCAGAAAGCTGAACCCTACATACACATAATCCACCGAATACCAACATGACTCACAAAGAGAGAAGTCCGTATATTCCTTCTGCTCCCAGCAAAAGGCTGTATGCAGAGGCTGTACGAACTGCAGCAGCTGACCAGCAAGCTTTTTTAAGCATGGCCCAGAAAATGGTACATCAGTTAACGTGGATGCAGAGGGTACAGAGTAAACACCACACAAACCACTATCCAAGACCACCACAGATGATGAATCAGGGATGGCCACCGCTAACACCAG
>NW_026322010.1:0-351 GCF_001194135.2 Octopus bimaculoides
ACATTGCAAACAAAACGTAGACGAGAAAACACACAAGACACATAGAGAACGTTCTACTTCATCAGCTACCCACGTTTTAACAACAGCGTTTCGACGAGCTTGGGCAGGACGCATCGTTAAAACGGCTCATCCCATGGACCGCAGATTAAATTTGTATACGCAAATTAAATCTTGCCATGGAGAAATGTAGTGGCGGACAAAAAACAAGACAGGAAAACAAACAGAAAAAGGCTTTACGGCCAGATGAGAAAAATTATGTGTGTATGAACGCTGTGAGGCACGAACTTGAAAGTATGGACGAAGTGAGTTCGCGTGTTTGCTCGGCAATAGCCAAGGAAGAAAAGGATTATT
>NW_026322011.1:0-249 GCF_001194135.2 Octopus bimaculoides
AAGAAGATAACTTCATTATAGAAAATAACCAGTGCTTGTGACGTCTGTTTGTGCCTATGAACTGTGATCGCCCTTTAGCTTTTTTTCGAAAAATCTCGACGTTAAAGAAAAATTAATAGAAGAAAATAAAAGAAATGGAAATAAATTTGAAGACAATGGCCACACACAATCATACACACACTCACATGCGTTTTCGTGTGGGTGTATATATATGTTTATATATATATATACATGTGTATATATATATAT
>NW_026322012.1:0-422 GCF_001194135.2 Octopus bimaculoides
TATATATATATCGGTGTGTGTGTCTGTGTGTGTCTGTGTATAAGTATTAAGTAAATTATTTAAGTTATTAAATACAGTTCAACAAGACTCGTGCTTAAATAGACATGACTCCAAGTAAAATAACAATAACATTAAAAAATGCTTAATAGCAACATGCTAACATAATTTCTAACGTCTTTTTAGTGTTTTCAGCTACCGACGGGTACTTTGTTATAACGAAGATTCTTAAATATGAATTTCTTGTCATTGTGTATGAAGCAAATGTATAGCTACATGAATAAAAAAAAAATATATTATCATCCATATTAAAATCTAGTCTCTTCCATTTCCGTAAATATGAAAGAAACATGTTGAACTCTGTTTAATAAATTAAATCCTATATTTAATACTTCTTTATAACGGTTCATAGCTATATAAATTTT
>NW_026322013.1:0-330 GCF_001194135.2 Octopus bimaculoides
TTTTTTTTTTGTTGTTGATTAGGTATTTAATAGCAATATCCTGTTCTTGGATTGCAAATGAATAGCCTACGAAGTTTAATGTGATATAGCGTCACGAGCCAAAGAGAAACTTGGCTTCATATCAATATTATTGTCTTCTTTAAAGCGGCGAGCTGGCAGAATTGTTAGGACGCAGGACAATATGCTCAGCGGCATTTCGTCTGTCTTTAGATATTGAGTTCAAATTCCGCCGAGTTCGACTTTACTTTTCATCCTTTCGGGATGAACACTGAAGTCGATGTAACTGACTCATCTCCTACCCCAAAATTGCTACCCTTGTGGCAAAATTTG
>NW_026322014.1:0-547 GCF_001194135.2 Octopus bimaculoides
GTGTGTGTGTGTGTGTGTGTGTGTGTGTGTGTGTGTGTGTTAGAAAGAGAACGGAAGTGAGAGTAGATATGAAAAACACACCACCGTCACAGAAAAATTTGTATGCAATTAATTATATTACGTACAAGCCTGTAGAAAAGTTGTAATCTATGTATATATATATGCGAGTGTTTGTAGGTCAAGATACAAATATGTATATATACATGTGTGTGTGTGTATATATAACAATTTGTGACGATATGATTTGTATATATATGCATGTAACGTACTGTGTAGCTTACATATAGGTGTAAAGTTATATATATATATATATATATATATATATTGTTGTACTTGGGGATGGTCATATTGCCAGTTTAGCCAATAAAAACACACGCACTGTATATTTGGTGTTAATTTGCTTCAGCTTTATATTACATTAATCTTAATCTTATTTCGGCCAGAGTTCTTTCGTCACACTTCTGTGACCTCATCAGTGGTCCTTTGTTTCCTTCCTTCTTATGTGTGTCTCACCTTGCTAACTATCAGCCATTTATATATATATATA
>NW_026322014.1:1173-1978 GCF_001194135.2 Octopus bimaculoides
ATATATATATATATATATATATATATATATATACACATATATAGTACGTTTATATGGTGCACCAGCATGACCGCAGCCACTTGGCTGAAACACATAAATAAATAAATAAATATATATATATATATATATATATATACGTACAGAAATTTACACGCACGCGCGCACAAAATAAATTCATATACACATACATATATATAGACACACATACAAATTCACACATATATAGACACACAATACATATATACACACACAAATACATACATATATGCTTACAGACACATACAATACAAAGCGCGCGTACACACACATATATCTATATACACACATATACAAATTGATGTGTGTGTGTCATATTTACATATGTATACATCAATGGCTGTCTACATCGCAAGTGACAAGATCAGTTTAAACACGTAACTATCAACGGAATACTCAACCACATAGACAATCACATTAAGTAGAGCGCACCTGTGTTACTGATGTCCATATTTCTCACACATTCTGCGAGAAAAATCTATAAGCTGTGCATTAAGCCAAGTTTACTTATTGTCTGTGGAATACTCGGCCAGGTAATCCGTTATTCAACTGGGATTGGATGCGTTACGAAAATGTCCAGATTTGCTGCGTAGCGTGTCATAATGTTAGCTGAGGATTACGTCAATGTTACATAGACCCCAGGTATACTCAGCCAGCTTGCTGTTAAGGCAATGGAAGATTGCAGTTGGTGATGAAATATTAGGAGAAAATGTTTGAAGGGACAACACGCGAGCATATATATATATATATATATATATATATATATATA
>NW_026322016.1:0-826 GCF_001194135.2 Octopus bimaculoides
GGGAGGGTGACAGAGAGGAGAAAAAGATGGAAAAGGCTGGAGGAAGAAGGTGGTCGATAGTATGGATTTTAGAGAGATTGGAGCGAATAGTGGCCCGCATAAGGCGGTAGGATGTGGTGCGGCGTATGGGTAGGATGGTGGTAGAAGAGTGGAGAGTGTGGTGGAAATGGAGGCGGAAACCTTTTGGGATGAGGCGGTGATGTAAGCAGCGACTGAGAAACGTACTGTGACTAGAAAAACGAGTTTTCTTGAATATAAGTAAGGAGAGTCGTATATTAGGTTGAAAGTATTGAGAGGGAAGTGTACGGAGGCATAGTTTAAGGCGGTTGTGGAGAGTGAGTTGGAAAGATTTGTAGTCAGGCATGATAGGACGAGAGAGAGAAAAGAAACAAACACGTGAGGAGAAAATTAGACATGGGAAGGAGAATTACAAAAGGTGTGGTGGAAAAAAATACAAGCGTGATGAGAAAATTTGACGTGAGAAGAAAAAAATTACAAAAGGTGTGGGGGAAAAATAAAGGCGTGGGGAGAAAAAATGAAAAAGGCATTGTGAGAAGAAAATATATGCGAGGTGGGAGAAAAAAAACAAAGCAAAAAGGAAAGAGGAAGATGGGACAATAGGGAGAAAATGGGGAGAAAGGGAGAGAAGAAACGAGAGGAGAAAAGAAATGGAGGGAGAGGAATACAAAGTAACAGGTTTAGATTAGAGAAAACAGATTAAGAGCATCCAGAGTACGAACAGACAGTAGGTGAAGGAAAGTAAAGGAAAATATAAAAATGATAAAGGTAATAAAGGAGGTTTACATAAGTGGAAAAGTTCAAAAGT
>NW_026322017.1:0-278 GCF_001194135.2 Octopus bimaculoides
TTCGTTTTTTTTTTTTTTGATTAGTGTGCATTATGCATATGCTAATACGTAAGCAAGTACAAAAACATGTTGTAAGCATATATACATAGACAAATATCTTGAAAGCACACGCATGCACATTAAACATGTACACATACATACACACAAACACACACGTGTCAAAGATGCATCTGATCAAGCCAACACATAGCAATATGCAGAAACAGATATACACACATACGCACAGACACATGCATACATAGACTCAAACATGCACAAATACAAACACACATACATGC
>NW_026322018.1:0-476 GCF_001194135.2 Octopus bimaculoides
ACACACACACACACACACGCACGCACACACACACACACACATATATATATGCATGTATGTATGCATACATATATATATGTGTGTGTGTGTGTTTGTGTGTGTGTGTGTGCGTATAGTTTACAGAATCAACAGAAGAGCAAAAGTCGAACACAGGGTTATAAACAAAAAGTAGGTGTATTAGTTTGACCCTCGGGAAGGTGAGAAAGCCTTTTACGTTTCGAGCCTACGCTCTTCAACAGAATATGTGGATATATGCATATATTTATATATTTATATTATTATATGATCGAACGCCATGCATCCTTTTCCAAGTAAGTTTTATCTTAATAATTACGTTGCTCACACTTCTACTATCGCTTCTCTATCTATCTTTCTCCCTATCTTGTTCTTTATCCTTTCTGTTTTCTCTCCCACCCTTTCCCTATTCTTCTCCCCCTTTCACCGTTCCCTCTCTCTCTCTCTCTCTCTCTCTCTCT
>NW_026322019.1:0-258 GCF_001194135.2 Octopus bimaculoides
GTATGCATGTATGTATGTATGTAACCTATGCATACATATATATATGTATGTATGTACATATACATACATATATAGTAAAACAGTATAATTTTCAGGAAGTATTGTCTGATATACATATTTTTGATATCTTTAAATTAATTTTCAAAATTATTTTTAAAAACAAAAACATTTGTATACCTATGTATATATGTCTGTATGTATGTATGCATGTGTGTGTGTGTGTGTGTTATGTTGTCCACCTACTACAGCTTGACAACC
>NW_026322020.1:0-267 GCF_001194135.2 Octopus bimaculoides
ATTAAATACAAACTGTCTATATATATGCATACATTCAAAGCGAGCGAAGGCAAATACTAATAAATCCAACTTTCACAGAGCACAAACGACCGAGAGAATTCCCGTTTGTACTCTGTTTAAGCTGAACACATTAACATAAATATATATATATGTTTATACTTAATAATTCATCTGACAGGCTCCACCTTTTGCTTTCCTTTGTTTTACATGTATACATATATACACAGTTTGTATTTAATATATTTGATGTATCTAATTTGTTTATCC
>NW_026322020.1:277-1003 GCF_001194135.2 Octopus bimaculoides
ACAGTTTGTATTTAATATATTTGATGTATCTAATTTGTTTATCCGCATAATTGCTTCTATACCCGCTCAATTTGATCCCTCTCACAACCTTTCTTTAAGTTATGGAATCGAACCCCTCTAAAGACATCGGTGTCTAAAACTGAATCTTTTGAGCACTACTGTCTTCTATACGGAGAATATCTGGAGCTCTTCTGTGAACTATATATGTGTGTGTATATATATATATGTATGTATATATATATATATATATAATATACAAAAATAAGAGGAATGACCAGCAAAAGTGGACTCCTATATGCTAGAAATAGATGCCGAATCATCTAACCACGAAGAAATATATTCTCAGTAAAAAAATAGCGACACAACAGACTCTAAAAGGGCAAGACAAATGAAAAAATGCAAAAAAAAACCCCATTAACCTACGTACCATCGTTTCACCTGTTAAAATTTACGTAAGTAAATATCTGCAGGATCATCAGTGTAGTCTGTCGATTTAAAAATATAATTTCCAGAACTAGACATAAGACGTCCACCCGAAATGGAGCACAAGTAGAGTTCTGCAAATTACATTCAGTGTATCCCTTCAAATGTCTTCAATCTGGCGCGCTAAGACCGGAAATAACTCTGCAGTTAATAAATTTTTGCAGCTAATTTACCGGTTTGAGGATATCATTATTTAAAATTTTAAATTATTAATAAATTTTATTTATATATATATATATATAT
>NW_026322020.1:4107-4766 GCF_001194135.2 Octopus bimaculoides
TTTTTTTTTTTTTTTTTTTTTTGCCTACCCGGTACCCTAATCTGGAAATACTTGTGTTGCCGATTCATTAACATTTCCGGTTCCAAATTTACAATAAACCCTCTGCTGATTGAAAGACGGAATGTGAAGCACGAAAGATGTTTCTTCTGATCACTCAAAGTACTGATTGTAAATGTTACATTGGCCAATGTGAGTAGAGATCAACACACACACACACACACACACACACTGTATAAATTACACTGTGGCGCATCGGACTTATTAGACTGTAACTCTTAACCTTAACCTAGTCATTAGTTTGCGGCCATGCTGGGGTTACCGCCTTGGAAATTTTTTGTCGAATGAATTGATTCCAGTATTCAATGGTAAAAGCCTGGTCTCTATTCTATTGATCTCTTTTTCTAAACCACTAGTTACGTAAACACACCAGTACCGGTCGTCAAGCGGTGATGGGGGGAAAAGCATAAGCATATACGTGTATACATACGACGGGCTTCTTTCAGTTTCTGTCTACAAAATCCACTCATAAGTCTTAAGTCGGCCTGAAGCTGTAGTAAGAAACACTTGCCCATGTTGCCTCACAGTGAGATTGAACCCGGAACCATGTGGTTGGGAAGCAAGCTTCGTACCACGGAGCCACGCCAGTGCCTATCTATATA
>NW_026322021.1:0-231 GCF_001194135.2 Octopus bimaculoides
TAATAATAATAATGATGATGATGATGATGATGATGATGATGATGATGTTATCGGAGATATCAACACCTGGGCGGTTTCACTCCTTAGATACGGAGCAGGGATAATAGCATGGATAGTAGACGAACTAAACAACTTAGACAGAAAAACAAGGAAGTTGCTAACTAGACATGGTGCACTCCATCCAAAAAGTGACACAGACAGACTGTATGTACCAAGAAAAAGAAGGGGAAG
>NW_026322022.1:0-609 GCF_001194135.2 Octopus bimaculoides
GTGTGTGTTTGTGTGTGTGTGTGTGTGAGTGTTTGTGTGTATGTCTCTATGTTATGAATATACACGTATCTTAACGTGCACACACTGGTGTATGTGAGAATTTATGCATTTATAATTAACCAATACTAATCACCACAACGATAGGGTGATTCCGACATTTTCTCTCGACACACATCCGGACACCCAGACACACACACACACACACACACGCACACGTTCCAGCCCAGTGCTTGTAATACAACAGACAAGCTCTAGTTGACCTAGAGGGTCCTTTTGAGATAGATCAATATACTAGAACTATAATGAAGATAATGATTTCTCCTATTGGCATGATGCCAATGTCATACGATATAGAGGAGGAGGAGGAGGAATATAGTAGCTTTTATCAACCGTCCCTCAGTCCATTACTGGTTCTCATGTTATGGAACACTGACCCCTACCACCACCACCACCACCACCACCATAGAGTAAGTCAATAAGATCACACTGCGGTTGAGTCGACTCGGGAACATAAAGGGACGTAACTAAATACCACACAATGCCTCTAGTCCAGTGCTCACTGCACCTTAATAATAATAATAATAATAATAATAATAATAATAATAATAA
>NW_026322023.1:0-248 GCF_001194135.2 Octopus bimaculoides
TATATATATATATGTAAATCTTGTATGTATATATATATGTGTGTGTGTGTGTCACTAAAGCCAGACATACATACATACGTAGCCTCTCTCTCTTATTCTCTGTCAATCACTCACATTCACTCACTTCAAAAAGTGAATAAAAAGAATTTCAGTTATATATCTCTCTCTCTCTCCATCTCTCTCTCACCAGCATCATTGCTCTCTCTGTCTCTTCACATACACACCACACTTTCTGTCTCGCACACCCC
>NW_026322024.1:0-495 GCF_001194135.2 Octopus bimaculoides
CAACAGGCAATATCACTGAGCTAAATGACATAATATATGTGGCAGCCACTACAGCCACAAAAGAAGCAGGATACTCACTGAAATCCATCCGAACAGGAGTCCTACCACCCAAACAGACCTTGTGGATAAATAACATCCATGACAAAATTAAAAAAAAGAGAAGAGATTTATCGATTCTCAACGAAATTAGTAAACAATCAACACAACTAAGTAACAAGAAGAAAACGAAAATACTGTACAAATACAGCATTACAGAAAAAGACTTACCTGACGTAAAAGATAAACTAAAGCAAGACATCCTTGCCAAAGCACAAGGGATCCACCGGTATCAGAAATGCCAACGTTTCTTTGAACAAAACAAACAGTTCAAATACAACCCCAAAAAACTCTACCAAGAACTGGGTAAAAATAAAATAGACATTACTACAGCACAAACAGCAGAAGTACTGGAAGAATTCTGGAGACAAATATGGTCGGTGAAGCAACAACCCCAGA
>NW_026322025.1:0-1216 GCF_001194135.2 Octopus bimaculoides
AAAAGAGTAACCAAATTTAAAAACGAAATTGTATAATATATTTATTGATCAAGCCATATCCAGCCGAAATAATTTACCTGTTTTATGTTCAAACTGGCCAGATCTAGCCTCTCACACCAACCCTATAATGTCTTTCTAAAAATATACAGCCACATCGTTGAAACCTCAAAGCTATGAGATAAAGCATGATTAATTGAAAAGAAATTGAATGAATTGGCGTTACAATTTACAAAGTAATCATCTGATACTAAACGGTTGACTTGTTTTTCTTTGTTCATGCCAGATGATGGTACAGTGGGTGATTCTGAAAATATAAACCAATTAAGCAACAGTAACAACAGCAACAACTGTAGCAACAACAGAAATATTGCAGTGTTGCATACAGAGGATAATTCAGTCCCATTATCAACAGTTTCTGTTGCAAACAGCCGGACAACAACTAACAATCAATACCAAGCTCTATCTCTACAGGACAACTCAAGCAAAGACAAACATTCAGCCAACCATGGCAGTGTCAATCACAATCAATCAATGATTTATATTTAGATATATATATATATATAACTAAATACACTAATGAACTAATGATTGGCGTTCTAACAATCACTATATGCAGCAAACTGCATAACTTACATTCATGATGGATGTTGACTAATTAATGAGTAAGATCATGGTTAATTAACAAGCTGAACAGTGTAAAATGACTTATTTTAATCCAGTGGATGATCTGCAGCTTGAATTATGATAACCAGATAAATGTCTCCTTTCAGTTAAATGCCATGCAGAATCATGTCTTTTCAGGTTGTGAACAGAAAGATAATTTTTAGTACATGTTTGGCAGATAAATGTTCTGTCAGGTGATGAAAGTTTATTATTAGCTTGCTTTGGTTCATTTAACCTTGGGTGGTTAATGAGACCAGCCTTAATTATACAAACATTCATGCAAAAATCTAATACAAACCATGCTGGGAAATGTATGCATAACATACATACATAAATATTTATTTATGTATGTATTAGTACCAAATATGAGTAATAATAGTACCAAAAAGCAATCATTATATCCAACTTAAAGTGGATGTCTTAAGAGGTCCTCTCATATAGATGCATGGTGCATAAAAGTAGTATACTGAAATGATATGATCTGGTAGTTCCAGCACCCATACCAGAACATTATTTTTCTTTGTGGTTGGGTCGTTGATGACCTCTTTCTAGC
>NW_026322026.1:0-639 GCF_001194135.2 Octopus bimaculoides
GTGTGTTTGTGTATGCCTGTGCATGTGTGCGTGCGCATGCGTGTGTGTGTTTGTATTGAAGATCATATGCATTATATATTTTTGAAGAATTCTTAAATAAATATGGCATATCTAATTCAGTATAGCAGGAAATGCAGCTAAATATTTGAATAAAATATATAAAGAAAGCCAAATACGAAATCGTAACAATTGATTTATATACCGTTGAAAGAGATATTTTAGTTTCTTTTAACATGCAATATACTGAAATGTAAATCTTTTCGAAGTCAGTTATATTTTTGATATTTAAGGAATTCGTATATTGTGAATAAAAGGAAAGAAACGGATTAAAAATGTAAAGAACAAAATATAAACAATGCTATAAACCATATATCTAAAACAGCTTTACGTGTGTGTTGACATTTAAAATAAAAACAAATCTCTCTCGCATATCAATGATACGTATTCATAGGAAATATTTACACAGTTCCCATTATCATTCGTCTGGAGATGAAAGAAATGCATTTTTCGTAAATGCGCTGTATATGCAAAGGCATGTCCCCCTTACTCGCTCTCCCCTCCCTCTCCCCTCCCTATCCCCCTCTCTCTCTATACACACACGCACACACACACACACATACACACACACACACACACACA
>NW_026322027.1:0-2918 GCF_001194135.2 Octopus bimaculoides
GGAACTACAAACTTGTTGTGACATAGAGAACTACTAGGAATTCCTGCAGGACAGCTTGCTGAGTGCCACAAACCATATCTGTGGCTGGTGTGGAGTCCCAACCAGATCTAGAGTAACGTGCTGGTGGAATGATGTGGTAGACAGGGCCATTAGAGCAAAGAAACGGGCCTAGAAGGACTGAAAGAGTTGGGGTAGCAGGAAACTGTATCAGATAGCCAGAAGAGAAGCTAGGAGACAGGTATATTTAACCGAGGGAGAAGCAGAGAAGAAGAAGTTTGCCTATGTTCAGTGACATGAAGACCAAAGAACCGAAGTATTCTGGATTGTAAGACAGTGTGTGTGAGAGAAAATCATAATGTCATAGAAGAGAAATGTGTCCGCATGGATGATGGTACACTTGCATTTAATGAGTCTGCAAAGAAAGAAGCTTAGAAATGCCATTCTGAAAGACTGCTAAATGTGGAGAATGAATAGGAGGAGGATAGTCGGCCAAATGTTAACCCAACTGAGTGACCAGTTATCCAAATCAACGGTACCTTGGTTGATAAAGCAATTAAGGATATGAAGGCTGAAAATCCCCAGTCCATCAGGAATCAATGCTGAGATGCTTAAAATATTGGGCTGTGTGGGTTATGGTCTAGTCATCCGTATTGTAAATCAGGTGGTTTACAAAGGAGTCATATCCAATGACTGGTGTAGTGGTACTAGAGTCAACTGTTACAACGGGAAAGGTGATGGCTTAGATAGAAATAATTACAGAGATATCAAATTGTTGCATCAAGTGATGAAAGTTATGGAGAGAGTCATAGCCCAACTAATTAGAGAAAGAGTTAGCCTAGATGAGACGCAGTTTGGTTTTGTGCTGAGGAGAAGCACCACTGATGCTATATTTCTGGTAAGACAGCTGCAGGAGAAATACAAAGCCAAAGATAAACTTCTGTACTTGGCCTTTGTTGACATGGAGAAAGTTTTTGACAGGGTCCCCTGATCCCTTATCTGGTGGTCAATGCATAAACTAGGGACAGATGAGTGGTTGGTGAGAGTTGTACAGGCTATGTACAGGGATGCTACCAGTAAGGTGAGGGTGGGAAATGTGTACGGTGAAGAATTCAGAGTACAAGTAGGGATTCACTAAGGATTACTGCTCAGCCCCCTCTTGTTCACAATAGTCCTCCAGATAATAACAGAGGAATTTAAGACAGGCTGTCCCTGGGAACTCCTCTAAGCTGAATTTTAATGCACATTAAGGCATGAAGTATATATCATAAAACCAAGGGTGGTTTTAGGTGGGTTGGTGGGAGAAGGGTTAAGTTCTGTTGACAATATAATCTCTGTTGATACCTTAACAAAACAGTAAAACAATACCTACCATAATTGGAGTAAGAGGTATCAAACTATCATAGAGATAAGTAGCTTCTTTTATATCAGCAGCTTGAAATGTTACTTGTAAAGCACAACAACCAACTCCGAATGTTGGTGAATCCATGTAAATGTGTCCTGGTTTCAAATGCTTCTTCATCACTTTATTGTCTCCATATTCAGAGAAATCTTCTCCATATGGCATCATGGTATTTTTATCTTTATAAACTGAAACAAAATGTCTTATATTTGAGACAAAATCAGTTTTGTAATCCTTGAAATCACAATCAAATTACTTGATTTACCAATAAAACCAGGCTCAAATTACTTCTTTAACCAATAAAACTAGACTCAGTTCATTTCTTTAACCAGTAAAACATGCCTCAATTTTTTCTGTTAACCATTAAAACTAGGCTCAAAATACTTCATTAACCAATTAAACCTGACTCAAATCACTTCGTTAACCAGTAAAATTGAGCTTAAATCGCTTCACTTATCAGTAAAATCTAGGCTTAAATTACTCAGCACTATACCCCAATTCCTTCTGATTTTCTTATAAGAATGACATTTCATTAACAAAAACTTTTAAATATTTTTAAAAATATTTTTTTAAATATTTATATTGAATAAAATAATTGGCTTTTGGTTTTCCAATGACTCAATCACTGCTTTGCTGATTCACTGTGTCTCTGACAGCAAATGTGACTCTGCACAAGAGGGATTGTCTGTTTGGATTGGTGCAGAGTAAATACTGCAAAGTAATTTTGTTCTAAAATTGCTGCCTTGGATGTTTTCTGACAGAAATATTATCTCTCTTTACTTTGATTTGCACTTTGACGAAAATAAGCAAACATACATACATAAACACATACGATATGCACATTCATTCATACATACATGATGGCCGTCCACTCGTGATCGAAGATGACCATTGCCGACCTTCGGGAACATTGTGCGCTCTAGGACTAACTTATATTTTGCATTTGTGGCTCCAAACTTTCCCCATTCACTATACAAGCCATGTGCTTTCATGCAGCTCGCTTAAGTTCTTCATGCTGGATACGTGCTCTCTCAAAAGTGTCCATCCCCTCCTTAACCTGCTTCCTCCATCTGTAGCAATGACAAACATTGTTCTTCCAGTCAGTGTCCTGCATATCACAGGCCTTTAATGGGGACAGTCCTTAAATCGCAGCCTTGGTTTCTGCCGAAATCTCCTTCCATTCACAAATTCTCCATATAGCATCTGCTTAGGAATCCTGCTATCCTTTATTTTTGATAAAGTATCCAGTCCAACGTAACCGGTGTTTGTGCACCATTGCCTCAATGCTCAAGATATCAGCTGTCCTCAGACCCTGTGTGTCTGGAATTTTTGAGGTCCAGCCAACATTGAGAATGTGTCTGAGACATCTCTGACAAACTTGTCTACTAGATAAAATTGTCTACTAGACAAACTTGTCTACTACCTTCAGAATTGTTCCTTCAACCAAGATAGCTGGTTTCATATATGGATTTCCTGGTGAAGGCTGGAACATTACAACAGTCTTGTCCAGGCTAATGCT
>NW_026322027.1:3730-4270 GCF_001194135.2 Octopus bimaculoides
AAAACTCCTTGGAAAGCAAGGGAGCTGATGTGGAGCTCTTAGGTCCATAAGCATGTTTCATAAGATGGTAAAGTTTCTTGCTGTCATTTGCATCAGCAGCAGCCTGAACATCACGAGCAAGATCCTCCCACCAAGTGTTCTGCATCTTCCTGAGAGATCACTGCAGTAGTGATTTTACACTGCTATAATGGACAAGTGCTAGACTTCGCTGCACAGTAGACAGTTCTCTGTGTAGCAATACACTGTGGGTATGGCACTTTACAGCCAATAGTCACTGAACTTCAGCTTCATTTTCATCAAACCAGTCTCTGTCCGGGAGTAACATGTCCCAGTGTTTCGGCTGCACATTGAAGAACTTGGTCTCGAAAACCTTCCCAAGCTGCAGTATTTCCAATGCTGGACAAGCAAGTCTGAAGCTCTTTCCTAAGCACAACATCATATACCTTGTGGACATTTAGACGGCGAGGAATGCTGACTGCTCCTCTTCTCTCTTTCACTCTAATCATCATTCGGAACTTTGCTCACACCAGACTGTGGTCT
>NW_026322027.1:4280-4702 GCF_001194135.2 Octopus bimaculoides
CTCTTTCACTCTAATCATCATTCGGAACTTTGCTCACACCAGACTGTGGTCTGTCCAGCATTCTGATCCATGAAAGGACTTGACATTACAAATGTCAAAGATGTCGCGCTTGTGGATGGTGACATAATCCAGCAAGTGCCAGACTTTGGACCTTGGATGCATCAACGTTGGTGTGTGATCACCTTTGTGCATAAAATGAGTGCTTGCGATGTGAAGTCCATGTTCTTCGCAAAGCTCCAGTAGCATGAGCCCATTGCTATTCATTTTCCTTGCTCCAAAAAGTCCTAGAGAGTTCCATGTTTGCCAGTCTGTTCCAACTCTGGCATTAAAATGCCCCAGTAGAATGACTTTATCAGAATTGGGGATTTTTCTAAGTATGGTTCTCAGCTGGGTATAAAAGATTGTTTTATCTTCATCACAGC
>NW_026322027.1:5054-6087 GCF_001194135.2 Octopus bimaculoides
GCAGTGCATCTTTCAGGACTACAATCACTCTTGTTGTCCAACAGAGTGCACACATTCCAACATGAAATGTTTAAGTTCTGTCCAGATTTTATAAATAAAAGTCTCTTTGTTTTTCGAGCGCAGGGTGGACAACCGTCAGTCGCGCTAAACTGACCAGAAATGGAAAGACAGGCAATTTTTGGTTCACCTTTTCTAGAACCCCCCTGGTCTCCAGGTGAGCAGTGCCCTCTCCAAATGGAGCTGCTCAGACACCCATGCAGCAATCGAATCCTACCGCTGTCTTGGGCGACAAGGAGACGACTTTTTATCTAGCATGGGCTGCCTATGTGCAGGTCGCTGACTACATGCTTCCAACCCGTCAGGTCTGCATGCTTCACCACCTTTCCATCACGGCACATACATACATACAAAAATGCATACACACACACACACACATTCTCTCTCTCTTATTCTCATATCCTCATCATCCTCATCATGTGAAGTCAAGACATAGGTCCATACACACAAACTCACACATACACACAAACTTTCACACACACATATACACATCTGGCACTCCACCAATTACGAAGACAAGTGCACCAGTTGATCTGTTCAACAGAACAATCTGCTTATGAAATTAACTGCAAGGGATTGACCACTCCACAAGTACGTGTGCCCTCAACATAGTTCTCGGGGAGATTCCGCATGACACAGAATGTAGCAAGGACGGCCCTTTGAAATGCAGCAGGTCCTACTCCTTTTTGCCAGTTGAGTGAACTGGAGCAATGGGAAATATAATGACCTGCTCAAGAACACAACATGCCACTGGGTTTCGAACTCATGATTTTATGATCATGAGCCAAATACCTTAACCTATAAGCCATGTGCTTTCACTTGATACACTTTATGGGTTTGTAATAAAAAGCTTGCTTCCCAACCACACGGTTCCGGGTTCAGTCCCACTGTGTGGCACCTTGGGCAAGTGTCTTCTACTATAACCTTGGGCTTACCAAATCCTTGTGAGTGGATTTGGTAGATGGAAACTGAAAGA
>NW_026322027.1:6186-7269 GCF_001194135.2 Octopus bimaculoides
TATATATATATATATATATATATATATTTATGTGTGTGTGTCCATGTTTGCCTCTCTACTATTGCTTCACAACCAATGCTGGTGTAATTATGTCCCTGTAATCTAGCGGTTCAGCAACAGCAACCAATAGAGTAAGTACGAGGCTTAGAAAAGAATAAACCCTTTAAAGCAGTGCTCCAGCATGGCCACAGTTAAATGACTGAAACAGGTAGAAGAATAGAAGAATATATATGATGTGATTGTTTCAGTTTCCATCCACCAAATCCACCCACAATGCTTTGGTCAGGATTATGGTAGAAGACATTTGCTGAAAGTACTGTGCTGTGGGATTGAGCCCCAAATCATATGGTTGGAAAATTAGCTTCTAAACCAGAAAACCATGCCTGCACATATTCAAGCTTGTATAATTGTCTACAATTTGTTTTTTCATTTATTAAAACGATCATTAGATATATGTTCAGTAAACTTACTTGGTACATTGATAGTAATCCTTTCGGTCTTTCTGTTGGCAATATTTTTAGCTGTGATCCTAGAAAAGAGCATAAAACATTGAATATGTTGGCCATTAACAATGATGAAGCTTTCACTTTCTGTTTTAATCTCATTTTAATAATAAAAGCCCATTTAAAATCTTTCCTGGTTCTGTCATACAAATCCTCACATCTCATTTTAAAGTGTTCCTACTCTTTTATTCTTTTACATGTTTCAGCGCAAAGGCTATGGTCATGCAGGAGCACCACCAGTGTTATCACCTTTCCAATGACCATTCGTATATGATTGGATTTCGATGAAGGAGGGAGTTCAATGTAGCTACCCTCCTTTGAATCTCTTGCTGTACTGCAGGTTCAGCTGGAACCTAGCACGGCTGGAGGTCAAAGTTGTTTCTTGAAAATATCTACCTCTACTCCATGTATGTGTGTATATATATTTGTATGTATATGTACGTATGCGTACGTATGTAGAAATATGTATGTCTATATATGTATGTATTTGTATGTGTATAAATTTATAACTATGTAGATACCTATGTATATGAGTGCATGTGTATATATATATATATATATATATATGTGTGTGTGTGTG
>NW_026322028.1:0-441 GCF_001194135.2 Octopus bimaculoides
AATTGTAATTAGGAGTTATTTGAACAAAGTTTTACTGTAATACCTTAAGCATTTCAATATGAAAATAACATGATTTAAAATACTGACCACTTTTTACATGTACAATAAGATCCTTTTTACCAAATAGGCTTATATCTGCACTTTTATTGATCTTGTGTCATCATGAAAGATATAAACGTTCTGTCTGAGAATTGTGCGATTTTGTTAAAAAGCACATATTAAAAAAATGAAATTAACTATGAAGAATTTAAGAAAAAAGTTGAAATTTTGAACGAATAAAGTGTAGATGCATACATTCTTGGAGAACAAGTTTCAATTCCTTGTTGAATAGGACACATAGTAAACTGGCGAGTTGAAAATTGTCAAAAACGCAATTTTTACACCCGGAACGATTTTCAGAGGCCTCTAAATATCGTATTGTATATTGTCAATATTCTTATC
>NW_026322029.1:0-556 GCF_001194135.2 Octopus bimaculoides
ACACACACACACAAATCCAGTTTGGCAGATATTTTAATAAAGCGATGACATTGTACTTTCGTATTCATTGTTATTGGGTAGCTTAAGGGAGTCAATCTTGACAGCTGATGACGTTTTGCTATCGTCTTCTTCAATGACATCTCTCATGAATGATGAGGCCAATCCTGGAGCCACGAAGATAATTAAGGAGAAACCTGTGCGAAGAATTGTTCTGCAGTGATGAAGAAGACGCGCCAGCTTCTACTGCACACACTTGCTCTCTCTGTCAAGCGACTGTTTCTATGGTAACAGCAAGGAGAATTTCCAGGACGATGGTTACAGATCCAGAGGCAGAGTCATACGGACAAGCAGACATACAGAGACGCAAAAACATTGAAACAGTGAGAAATGTATTTATGTATGGTATATATAAATATCTGTGTGTTTGTGTGCGCGTAAATCTATGTGCGTGCAGTATACAATAATCCCTCGACTATCGCGGGTGTTACGTTCCAAACTCCCCCGGATTAAGTGAAAATCCGCGAAGTAGAAACAGTACTGTACTATATATATATAT
>NW_026322030.1:0-429 GCF_001194135.2 Octopus bimaculoides
TATATATATGTATATATATATATAAGGCAAATAAAAAAATGGAGAGGATAATCAATCGACACACATAAGCCTGTAAACATTCATTTGGAACTATTTATTAATTACAATCACATGTATAAGTAATCAAAATAATCAAATTAATCAAAATGATTACTTATACATATGATTGTAATTAATTGATAAATAGTTCCAAATCAATGTTTACAGGCTGATGTTTGTTGATTACTTATCCTCTCTATTTCCTTATTTACCTTATAGATTTTGGGTAAATTTCTGTTTTACCCCCACTCATACCTATTATTCAATTGGGATACTGTCCTCCAAAAAGCACTTGGATATAAATACGTAGGTATACAACCAGCAGTATACTGGATATTTATTATCCCTTAGATGGTGGCTTAACCTCTAACTCATATTATATATATATAT
>NW_026322031.1:0-547 GCF_001194135.2 Octopus bimaculoides
GAAACAGAGGAATCAGGTATGTGGGTGCCTGGAAGTTGCAAGAGTCTATGATAGTGGGAGATAAGAAATGGGTGAGGAGAGTGGGTTGGAGAAATAGATGACTGACAGTGCAGAAAAAGAGTGAAGTAGAGAAACAGAACAGAAATGATGATACAGTTAACAGGAGAATGATTAGAGCAAAGTAACATGATTGAGAAGGCTACGGGATGATGGGAAGGAGAGAAAACATGGTGCATGAAGAGAATGAGAATTGCATGGTGGTGGAGGAATAGTGGTAGTTTGATGGCTCAGCTGGGAGTGTGTGATCAATTATAAGTGTGGGAGGAGAGAACAGTATTAATAAATGAAGGATGAATAATGAGTGAAATGGTTCCAGGTGTTAAGGAAAATAAGTGGTATCAAAGAAGAGCTGGTGTGAATGAAATGATTGTTGCACGTGTGTGTGTGTGTGTGTTATATCACTTTCCAGGCAAGTACATCTCTGAAATATGAGTGTGTACACACACACACACACACATGATATATATATATATATATATATATATAT
>NW_026322032.1:0-322 GCF_001194135.2 Octopus bimaculoides
AATAATTATTACAGAGAGACAAAGAATTTTATATTTTACCTTGCAACTGCGGCGATATTAACTCAATACACAGTAAATGTGTATTGTTTTAAGGAAAATAAAATTTCGTATTGACACTAGCCAGACAGCACTTCACGCATGTCTGTTGTCGACTGAATATAGAAGACAAGCAACACACAGCAAAGAGAAAGAGACAAACAAAAAAACACGTGTTAAATTTTTTTTCTAAAAACGTTCAATGACGTTAATTGGAGTTTCGGGTTCGAGTAGAAGTCATTCCACCTTTTCATTTATCATTACCATTCTTTTCATTCGATTTTAT
>NW_026322033.1:0-200 GCF_001194135.2 Octopus bimaculoides
GCTACTCGACCTGAAGAAAATTTTAACTGGGCCTCACCTGCAAGGTCATGCGCTGGTTATCTTGATATGAAATCACCATGTCGCGCACATATGGCTGTGATGCATGTGCCTGGTGCATTCTTATCAGTTAGGTAGTCATGATGGGTGTACTGGGCTTCGTATATTTTACCCCAGTGTGACTTTGATGGCATGCACTGCTC
>NW_026322034.1:0-410 GCF_001194135.2 Octopus bimaculoides
AACTGGTACTTATTTTATTGACCCCGAAAGGATGAAAGGTAAAGTCGACCGCGGCGGAATATGAACACAGAACGTAAAGACGGACGAAATAACAAGAACAACAACAATAACAACAAGAACAACAACTGCAGCTGCAACAACAACAACAACAACAACAATAATAATAAAAAGAATTTACCAGATGACGGATAGGCAAAAAGGAAGACATCCTGAGGTTTCGGTGTCCATTTTTTGAACTCATCAAGATTGTCTTTTAATTTTTCAAATGACGGGAATGGATATCCATTGGCATATTTCACCACCATATGATTGCCATCAGAATCAACAATCTTCGATACTTCCTCACTCATTCTGTATAACAATCTATCCACGACTGTGCAAACACTTTTCTCATCGGCTGTTATATTTAT
>NW_026322035.1:0-455 GCF_001194135.2 Octopus bimaculoides
ATATATATATATATATATATATATATATATATAAAATTAAGTAATGGAGTAGATAAACATATTTTCCTCTCAGACTGCGCTTTCTATGCATTTCCATCGAATCCCCTGTGAGCTGAAACGGGATCTCCTAACGACAATGTAAACTTCATGCATTCAAGATAACCTTGACCTAAAGAGAAGGGTACGGTCTACCCTTCATTTGGATAATGACTACCTCCGAGGTTCCACTAGCTATGATAAATATGTAGCCTGGATTTTATCTACTCCATTCCCTAATTCTGGATGTTTATTCGCATATACAACTACCACAGTTGCTAGCCGGGAACAATAAAATAACGTGTTTTTCAGCTTATCGTGCATTGATACGGGAAAAATTCACAACGTTGTGCACCAGTAATCCACTAGCTTCCTACAACTTGTTGCTTGAAACTTACCTTCACAAATATATATATATA
>NW_026322036.1:0-596 GCF_001194135.2 Octopus bimaculoides
GTGTGTGCGTGTGTGTGGTATTAACTATTTACATGTGTTTGTTTGTGAGGGTGGTCTGCATGTGTCTGTTAATGTCGTAGTGAGAGATCAATATCGTATTAATAATAATCAAGAGAACGGAGATTTTCTACATCTATAATTTTATTAAACAGTTATTTACAATATTCTCTTATGTACCTACGCGCGTTTCAACTGCATCGACTGCACACTGTTGGTTGTACATCCTGGTGTTATTGTCAGTACAGTATCATCAGGTGAACGATGGGTCAATGAAAGTACGACTATTTATAGTAACACCAACACTTCCTAAAATCAATTTTTTCGTTCAACTTCCTGATTTCATCAGCTTAACTTCGAATGGCAGTAAACAATGGACCCTGATGATACTGTACCGACAATAACACCAAGATGAACATCTAACAGTGTGCAATCGATGCAGTTGAAACGCACGTAGTTCTACACAAGAATGCTGTAAATAATTGTTTACTAAAATTATAGATGTGGAAAATCTCCGTTCTCCTGATTATTATTAATACTATTATTTATTCTACGGAAACTATGCAGTCCTGAATAGGACACTCGGATTTACCAAGCGA
>NW_026322037.1:1046-2127 GCF_001194135.2 Octopus bimaculoides
TTTTTTTTCTTTTTTTGACGTTGACCTCTCAGGTGTCGGCGGCGGGGGACGGGGAACTGTTTTCAGTCTGTGGGACCACAAGAGTTTAGTGGGGTGGCAGGTTGGGGGGGGGGAGTGTTTTGGGCAAACACAAAATTTCATTATCATCATCATCATCGTCATCATAACCATTATCCTTGTTGTCGTCATAATCATCTTCATCATTTACATTCTCCTCCTCATCATCATCATCATTAACATCATCATCGTCATCTTCGTTATCGTCGTCATCATCATCATCATCATCATCATAACCATTATCCTTGTTGTCGTCATAATCATCTTCATCATTTACATTCTCCTCCTCCTCATCATCATCATTAACATCATCATCAATCGACTATACCCCACCCCACCAAAATTTTGGGTTTCATGCCTATAACAGGAATTATTCCTTCGTAACTTAGTGTAGGTAAAAATCCACTGGAGTCTTTAGGTCATCTGTCAAGCCACAACAAGGACCTCAGACACATAATACTTTCCTTAAGATGTGCCCTGTGCCCAATGAGGCTGCTTTTTGCAAGACATCAATCTTGAATGGGATTTCCAGTTGCTCTTAGAAGTCTTGAAGTCTCAATTGAATTGAGCCCAACGCTCCGATCACCACTGGTATCACTTTTACATTACCCTCTCGCATTCCATACAGTCTTACCATTTCCACTTTCAATTCGGAGTACTTGGTGATTTTTTTTCAACCCTTTTGCTCACAACATTCATTTGAAAATATAAGGACGCAGATCGTGTCGTATGGCCAGCTGGAGACGATGTCTCCTGGGGTTAAATTACAGCTACATTCGTCCTAAACCAGGACTTATTAGATAGATAGATGGATAGGTAGGTAGGTAGGTAGATTAATTGATAGATAGATAGATGGATAGGTAGGTAGGTAGTTAGATTAATTGATAGATAGATAGATGGATAGGTAGGTAGGTAGTTAGATTAATTGATAGATAGATAGATGGATAGGTAGGTAGGTAGGTAGATTAATTGATAGATAGATAGATGGATAGGTAGGTAGGTAGTTAGATTAATTGATAGATAG
>NW_026322037.1:3684-5207 GCF_001194135.2 Octopus bimaculoides
TGGATAGGTAGGTAGGTAGGTAGATTAATTGATAGATAGATAGATGGATAGGTAGGTAGGTAGGTAGATTAATTGATAGATAGATAGATGGATAGGTAGGTAGGTAGGTAGATTAATTGATAGATAGATAGATGGATAGGTAGGTAGGTAGGTAGATTAATTGATAGATAGATAGGTAGGTACGTAGATCGATAAGTAGTTAGTTAGATAGATTGATTAATAGAAAATTAGAGATAGGTAGGTAGATATAAGCACACACACAATACAACTAAAATTTTCCTCATGTACCATACAGCGGATATGTTATCATTAAATATTAAAAAATTCATATGTAACTCACGAGGACATGGTTTCGATCCCAGCTCTCTCTCTCTTCTTTTCTCCCCGTTCGTTTTTAACTCATCACTGTATCTCTGTCCCCTTTTTTTTGTTTTTCGCCCCTTCTCTTAACAGCTTGTTGTGTTTTCTCCTTCTTGGGCAGTGGAGGTGGGAATTAGCTGTTATTTCTAGCTGGCCATGTGACTCTGTCGACTCTTCTTCCCTGGTTTATGTTTGTCTGTCTGTGTCATTCTGAGCATTCTCTTTTGAGGTACAGCATGTGTGTATGCGTGTGTGTTTGTGTGAGTGTGCACATGTGTATGCTAGTGTGTGTGTTTATGTGATTGTGCTTGCTTGTGTGTGTGGCATGTGTCAGTGTGTGTGTCTGTGTGTGTGTGTGTGTGTGTGTGCGCGCGCGTATGCATGCTTGTATGTGTCTGTGTATGTCTGTGGAGATAATTCTAATGTAATGGAGAACTATGAGAAAGGTCAATCAATTTAAATTTGTGTGTGTATACATACATACATACATACATACATACATACATACATACATACATATATATATATATATGTGTGTACATTATGTTTGCGTGTGTCAGTGTGTCTGTATGTGAGTGTATACATACATACTTATAGATAGATAGATAGATAGATATTGAATATCATCTGGGTAATGACCTCATAACTTACCATTCAAAGCTCTTCTACAGTAATCAGCTATCAAAGCTATCATACAGCGGGGTTATTCCTGAAGCTGGATATGCACGTGAAATACACAATTCATATAAAAATTATATAAAATAAGATGGAATGAACGATCTTTAGTCACAAAAACGTGGAAACAACCGTTAGTTACCTCCCTTACCATTTTATTACATAAATCCCTATATAGACAATTGCATTTCCGAGCAGCGCTGAATATCTTCTCTCAAATGCTTCAGAATGTTGCAGTATAACTATCAATTAACTATCTGGTCCTGGAGAAGGAGTTCGTGATGCGTAATGCCACATTTCCGGGGGTGATGCTCATGGTAGGTCTTCCCGATCGTTCGTCGTCTTCCAGGAATGTTCTTCCACTTTTGAAGTGTCCGTGTCACTCAAAACAATGCCTGCAACCCGTTTCCTGGTGGCCGTGAGCTTGCCGAAGCTTACTCAATGTATATATATATATATATATATGTGTGTGTGTGTGTGTGTGTGTG
>NW_026322038.1:0-359 GCF_001194135.2 Octopus bimaculoides
GATTTGAAGCAAAGAATGTAAACATGATAAATGAAACATCATTACCTTGTGATATATTAAAGTACTGATGTTAACGCAAATCAATGGAAGAACAAGGTACATGATATTTTGTTGAGAAATAATAATAACAACAATATACATGCTTATAAGGAGAATATCGGATATATAAGGCAAAGTAACTAGTGGTACAAAGCAACTCAAGTAGCATTACTGGGGAGGAAATTACTTAATCAACTATAGAAGGGGAAAATAAAAGACATGTGTCAGTGGATGTAGAAGTAGATATAATTCAGAGGACATTTAGTGAAAAAAAATATATATATATCATCATCATCATCATCGTTTAACGTCCGCTTTCC
>NW_026322039.1:0-204 GCF_001194135.2 Octopus bimaculoides
TGTGAAGTTCTTTAGGGATCTTTGCAATGCTGTTCAGATTTTTACTGTTATTCGTTAGGTATATTTTGCTTTGTAAGTGGGGTTTAATTACACCCATCATTAAGTTATTGGTGTTCTTGAATACCACCGTACTCATTTCCTTTTGGGGCTAAGGTTTGTCTATTTTTATCGTTATAAATGTTTTCTCTTTGTGTTTTTTTTTTT
>NW_026322039.1:1833-1973 GCF_001194135.2 Octopus bimaculoides
AATAAGTAAAAATAAACAATTCTTGCAAGCAAGCAACAAAAACTACTTTTTAACAGACTTTTCAATAAAACGTACTCCCAGCCAATGACTAGTTCGAACAAATGGTTCTCGCTAACTGACTTTGGCTTACGGAGTTCTTG
>NW_026322040.1:0-427 GCF_001194135.2 Octopus bimaculoides
AAGGGATAGATATGTATGAGCTGTGTCTGCCTATCTCAGTGGTGGGTCGTGAATAAGAAGTGCCATGCCAGAATGATATTCTTGTGGTGAGTGGTCAGTGGTCAACCTAAGCGAATTACAACTTAAGTGTACTAACCTATCTACATATCCTTATCTGGATGAAGAAGGGTGAAGGAAGTGGAACGGGTAATTATAACATAGAAGACGGGGGCGGGGATTCGGTTTGGACGTTAAAAGGCAAAATTCAAAATACAGAGTAATATAGTATACTAGTGAAAGGAAATATTAGCACCCACAATTAATAATGTAATGACTAAGAAATAAACAATAAAATAAGAACTGAAAACTATTAAAGAATATTAAAACTGATAAGAATAAAAATAAAAATAAAATAAGAGATAAAATGTAAAAAATTAAAAACCTCAAT
>NW_026322041.1:0-694 GCF_001194135.2 Octopus bimaculoides
AATACGTGGAAACAGCTGATTCAAGATCTTTGCCTTCTAAAAATGCCCAAGGAATCACCTAGAGTCCCGGAAGGCAACGAAACAATTTAACAAAACTGTATACACGCGCATGTGTATGTGTGTGTATATGAGTGCATGTGTGTGTGTGTGTGTGTGTGTGTGTGTGTGCATAAAGAAATCATTATCAATAAAGAATAAAGTAAAAGAAATGTCCGTGTCTGTCTAATCTGTCTGTCTGTCTGTCTGTCTAGCTATCTATCTATCTATCTATCTGTCTGTCTGTCTGTCTGTCTGTCTGTCTGTCTGTCTGTCTGTCTGTCTGTCTATGACTACAATATATAAAGACATTACTCATGAAACCTGTACAGTTCTCATTATTTCCGTCAGTTGAACCTGTGGTCATTTCTTTACTTGAACCTAGGAAAGCGATTCGAAGAAAGAACGGACGAATGAAGAATTGATGGCTGTGCTTCGAGAGAAAATTGAGGAAACTTCTCAAGAAAACCGACTGTTACGACGTAACGAGACAGATTCACAGACAAAATTAGCGTTGCTGCGGAGTGAATTGGCCTCTTTACGGCAGCAGCATGAAGACAAATGCCATGAATTAGAAATGTAAGTCACCTGTCTGTCTGTCTTTTACTTTTCCTTTGTGTGTGTGTGTATGTACCTACATATATATATATATATATAT
>NW_026322042.1:0-680 GCF_001194135.2 Octopus bimaculoides
TATTATTATTATTATTATTATTATTATTATTAATATTTATTATTATCATCCTCCTCCTCCTCATGATCATTGTCATCGTCGTCTTTATCATTACTGGAACTATTTCTGGCATCAATGTAGACAAATCCAACATCATGACAGCTTCAACTTACGCTGGATTTGTCCAAATTGTAGAAAAAAATACCACCTGTTTGAAAATTACCGAAACAGCTGTCGTAAATTTTAAACGCCATTTGTATTTACTTTTTATACCACTGCTATACCATGGATCAACTCCAGAGCGATAGTGGGGGACAGACACAGACACACAAACACACACACAAACTCATATATATATTGACGGGAACAAATAAAAGAATAAGGTGGCAGCTGATGAAGGAAATGTTCTCTATGTGGCCTGTGTGTTTTCTGTGCTCCGTTTATCATTTTGTCCACGTTTTTTTGCAACGTTCTGTACCCAGATATGCATCTATATATACATGTAGATGTAGGTATGTACACACATGTACGTATATATGCATATACTCACATATTATTTGTATTATATATATATGTATGATTATATATAATTATATGAGCTTGGCAGGCGCAGGAGTAGCTGTGTGGTAAGTAGCTTGCTTACCAGACACTTGGTTCCAGGTTCAGTCCCACTGCGTGGCACCTCGGGCAAGTGTCTTCTA
>NW_026322043.1:0-244 GCF_001194135.2 Octopus bimaculoides
TATATATATATATATATATTTATACATGCGTGTATGTGTGTATACCTGTGAGTATGTATATGTGTATATGTGTGTATATATGTGTATGTATATATGTGTGTATATGCATGTGTGTGTATGTATATACACATGCGTATATGTGTTAATGTATGTGTATGTGCGCATGTACGCGTATATGTATATATATATGTGCCTGTGTATGTATACATGCATGTGTGTATATATATATATATATATATATATA
>NW_026322044.1:0-216 GCF_001194135.2 Octopus bimaculoides
ATAATAATAATAATAATAATAATAATAATAATAATAATAATAAAGAAACGTTGGTGCAATGCAGTGTAATGTAGAGATGTGAAGTGGCGAATTGGTGGAATCATTAGTGCGTTGAACAGAAAAAATATATATTGTGGTATGTGTTGCAGTTCTGTGCACACTCAGTTCGAACCACGGTCGAGGTCAACTTGGCCTTTCATCTATTCAGCCCAGTAA
>NW_026322045.1:0-252 GCF_001194135.2 Octopus bimaculoides
GCCTGTTCAATTTGGCCTGTAAAACTTTTGAAAGAGAAACCAAAACCTGTATATTTGACTCTTCAAGCGGTTAATTAGTCTAAAATCTAAACAGTTGGAGAGATTAGTTTAACTCTCAATCTACGAAGAGAATATAAGTGGATCTTCATAGTAGCGGATCTGCCTTTACCAATATTAGGGGTAGATTTTCTGGCACACTATCATTTAATGGTAGATATAAGAAAACAAAAGCTGATAGACACAGAAACTTCA
>NW_026322046.1:0-268 GCF_001194135.2 Octopus bimaculoides
AGTTAGAAAAGAAAGAAAGAAAGGAAAGAGGAGCTATCACATTCCGTGTATCTATACAGGTTTACTTCTTCCTCTATCGTTTGCACTGTAATTAGTGATCCAATAGTCTAACGACAGGTTGCAGAGACCCGTAGATCAGGTTGTTATATATAAAATAAAGTATTTGCCTTTGTTAATCTTGATTCAGTATTCTTTACCATACACCAACCAACCAACCAACCAGTTACATATGTACCAGTACACCACACTCATATATATATATATATAT
>NW_026322047.1:0-510 GCF_001194135.2 Octopus bimaculoides
CTTCTGTTCTCCCTTCCTCTCTTTCTCTCTCTTCATTGCTCCCATTCTCTCTTCCTTTCTTGCTCTCTCAAGCGCATACACGTGCAATTACACACAATCATACACTAAAATATCACTCCTGTTCGTCAATGTGGAATAACTACAGAGTTGTACCCACCGACTTTGCAAAGTCATAACTTCCAGATAAATGAATATTGTTTTATGAATTTTTCTATGCATATATTATTTATTATGTAGATCCTGAATATTTAAAAATTTTCGGTGAAAGTGATTTGGGAGACAATTTTTGAGAAGTGTTCCCCTCTCAGTGGTGTCTCTGAGCAAGTTGTCTATATTTGTTTCATTTTTCTCTACATTGTACCATAATGCATGTACATAAAAAAATATACAATGAAAACACTTTGCACATCCTCATGAAACGTTTCATTAACAAAACGTGTGAGTGTAGGAAAACTTTTGCAATATGTTGATACAGTTTTTTTTCATATATGTGTGAATTATGGAGTGATG
>NW_026322048.1:0-476 GCF_001194135.2 Octopus bimaculoides
TCTAATGTATCATAAACTATTGTTTATGGTTGAATTTACTTTGAAACACATCATTCATAAACACTTCTTTTCCTTTTCTCATATTTCCCCATAGCTGTGTGGTTGACAAACTTGCTTTGCAACTACTTAATTTCAGGACATACCCTCAAGGCACAAGAGGGTAAATGTGAGTTTGTGAGAGAGCGACAGATGCTTAGCGGTAGGGAGTATAAGTGATGCAGTGAACAGTAAACAGAGGAGGGGCATGGTTAATATTCAATATTTAATGGTGAATTTAGGTAGTGGGTAGCAATTTTCTTTACTACTTCAGGGAGTGACAACCCTGCCTCACACGAGTCCCAGGCTCAGCTGGCTCCGGCTGGCAGTACTCGGTATGGGCCCCTATCCAGGTTACGGAAAGGAGACAACCTTCAAAGAAATCCAGAGTGGAACCCTGTAGGCAGTTTAGTGTTTGACTCGACACTCTTCCGGCAGCT
>NW_026322049.1:0-494 GCF_001194135.2 Octopus bimaculoides
TAGGCGGCGGAGTTCTGCCGGCGAAGAGCAGCTGCGAAGGAAAGCGCTGTCGGCTAAGCGGCGACACCGACCGCGAGTGTGTTTGTGTGTGTGTGTATATGTGTTACGCACGCTAGGACACGCGGCCTAGGTGGTGTTCAGACGAGAAGCATGCCGAACGAGTCGTGGCTGCGAGAAGGAAGTAGCGAGCGAGTAGGAGCGATTGTGAACCAAGGAAAGCGGCGGGAGACGCATCAGCGGCGAAGCTCCGCTGGCGACCCGCACCTGCTATCGAAAGGCCGTCGTCTTGGCGGCGAACCGATCGAGGAGAAGAGGAAGAAGAAGAAGAAGAAGAGGAAGAAGAAGAAGAAGAAGAAGAAGAAGAAGAAGAAGAAGAAGAAGAAGAAGAAGAAGAAGAAGAAGAAGAAGAAGAAGAAGATAGTCCGTCGCTCTTGCCGTAACGTGCGCCCGTTCTGCCGAAGAGCTACGGAGCCTCGTCCGTCGCTCTTGCCGTA
>NW_026322050.1:0-203 GCF_001194135.2 Octopus bimaculoides
AGTAGAGGGACAAAACATAGAAACTAAGTAAAGAGTGATGGTAAGAGAAAGAGATAGTAAATAAAGATAAGTTCTTAAAGAGGATAGAAAGAACATTAACTCATATATGTGTGCATATATGTATATATTTAACATTCATGAATATGAATATAGGTATCTAAATATGTATGTGTATAAATATGTATCTATTCATATATCTATCT
>NW_026322051.1:0-223 GCF_001194135.2 Octopus bimaculoides
GAGCTGTTCGTCCACCTGTTAACAAAGTTGCCACTATCCCTAATGATGCGACTGCAATCGCTATGTTTCCCATCTGCCTTATTTTTACCAGAAGTAGGTTAAGTAGAAACGTTTTCCCCCTTCCTCCTGGTGCATCAATGAAGAAAAGACGTCCTTCTCCTTGCAAGGTAGATACTACTATTTCATTGTAAACAGACCTTTTCTCAGCTTGCAATAATGGTTC
>NW_026322052.1:0-307 GCF_001194135.2 Octopus bimaculoides
ATCAGCCGAAACGTTGTGTTAACAACAAACAAGATGAGGATAAATATCCAAGACATTGTTAGGATCTATTTTAAAACGGGGGCCACATTTTTCATTAATGTTTTACGTAGTGTTTTTGGTACGGAAAGACTTTCAAACTTCGTATACTTATCTATTTTGTGTTATAGAACGGAAAAATATTTTTGTATTCGAATTTATTTCATGTAAAAAATTGTTTTATTTCGATAAGTTCAACCAATCACTGACAATTATTCAGCTGTTTATATTTACTCCTTTGGCTGATTAAGCGATGTAAAGTGTATTTAAT
>NW_026322053.1:0-365 GCF_001194135.2 Octopus bimaculoides
AAAGCTGGAAGATTCTGGGAGAGATGGTAAATAGGTAGATAGACAAATTGATGAATAGGCAGATAAATAAACAGATAGATAAATAGGCAGAGAGACAAATAGACATAAATAGACAGATAGACAAGGAGACAAATAAACAGGCAGACAATTTGGTCAGTAAATAATTACATAGATACACTTATAAAATAAGCAAACAGATAGTGAGGTACATAAGAGGATAGATAGACAGATAGATAGGCAAATTGAAAAAAAAATAGAGAGATAAATAGGCAGAGAGGCAAATAGATAGATAGACAAATAGACACACATAGATAGACAGATCAATAGATAGATAGATAGACAGATAGACACATAGATAGACAGAT
>NW_026322054.1:0-259 GCF_001194135.2 Octopus bimaculoides
TGCTATTGAGATGACGTGGAGGCATGGGTATTGGGGAAGAGATGTATGACATGGCATGTCTGTGTAAAAGGATGTATGCTTATGCCTATGTGTCCACAGGTGAGTGAATTATAGATGCAGGTGCATGTACGAGTAAGGCTAAGTCTAGATGTATATACATGTTTCACTGTGCACGTATTTGTGAATGTGAGTTTCATGTATGTTGTAGATGAGCATGCTTGTATCAATCTGTACATAGAAAAGTGAGTTTATATTTATG
>NW_026322055.1:0-517 GCF_001194135.2 Octopus bimaculoides
GACAGAGATAAGAAACATTGATCATAGAACAAACATCAAATTCGAGTCAATGATTTTATATATAACACCATGCCTCCAAACATTTGATCATATAGAAATATTACCATAGTTCTTAAACATATAAAATATACAAAAAAAACACAGTAGGTAAAAATATATATGCGAATAAAAATACAAATATATAGAACGGCCCATCAAAAAGGTAAATATATATATATAAAGTAAAGACTATGTATGCCAGCATAGTGTGGCTGTCCTAGATGGGACGATCGTTACTGTTTTTTAACCCCAGGAAACATCGTTTCCAGCTGGTTATACAACACAGTATCTGTCTACTTATATTTTCGAACAGGGAACCCAGCCAGCTGGAAACGATGTTTCCTGGGGTTAAACAACATTAACAATCGTCCCTTCCAGGACAGCCACATCATGTTAGCAAATAGTCTTTACTTTAAAGAGCCGTTACTGAATATTTTCTCTTGGAGAGATCTAGAAATAATAATGTTTATATTATATA
>NW_026322056.1:0-346 GCF_001194135.2 Octopus bimaculoides
TATATACATACATATAAATATATATGTACATACATATATTATATACTTATAGGTATATAAGTACGTCTTTATATATACGCACCTAGATATTCGTTAATATACGTGCGTGTGTTTGTGTGTAAGTGACCCTGTATGACTACGTGTGTATGGATGCATGTGTGTGGCTGCGTGTGTGTGAGTATGTGTTTGTCAGTGTCTACTAACAACAGAGAACTATAGGCCTATTTATTAGTAGAATATATTTCAGATATTTTACTGAACTACTGAAATAGATATCTCGAATTATAAACACAAATACACGAATTGATATTAACTGATAACAATCCGTAAGTATATATATATATAT
>NW_026322057.1:0-274 GCF_001194135.2 Octopus bimaculoides
CCACCACCACCACCACCACCATTTCTACAACTACCACCAATACCACCATCACCATCATCACGACCACCACAACACTACTACTACTACTACTACTATTTCCCCCGCTTCAGCGTCAATTTAAAACCCCCACTCTCCCCTTCTCTGCAACCAATGCGGTTGCAGACATCTGACACCTACCCGTCTCACCCCTTTACCCCGCCACCCTCTTCAACGTCTGCCATAAATCTCCCACAATATTGCTCTTATCAGTCTAGATTAACCGTAATGCGCATTA
>NW_026322058.1:0-219 GCF_001194135.2 Octopus bimaculoides
CAACAACAGCAACAGCAACACAGAGAACAGCTCTACAACAACAACAACAACAACAGCAGCAATAGAAACAGCAGCATCCCGAACAACGGCAGCGACAATAACAAAGGTAACTGTAGCAGAGCGAAAATATGTTAAGAACTTCAGCAACTTCAAGGGAAACAGCATCGATATAAACTACAACAACGACTACTACTACTACTACTACTACTACTACTACTA
>NW_026322058.1:454-559 GCF_001194135.2 Octopus bimaculoides
CTACTACTACTACTACTACCACCACTACTACTACTACCACTACTACTACTGCTACTACTATCACTACTACCACTACTACTACTACTACTACTACTACTACTACTA
>NW_026322059.1:0-490 GCF_001194135.2 Octopus bimaculoides
AAAACAGACGGGGGGAAAAAATGATTGGGGATTTTAGGCAGTTTAGTGCCTACGGGAATACTTAAGAAAATTCAGGCCCCCACCCTACCCTACTTCACTTTCTCTTCTCCCTTCTCTCTCTCTCTCTCATTTCCTGCTTCTTTGCCCCACATTAAGAGTTCACTCGCTAAGAGTACTCAAAGCATCAAAGTCCTTGTGCTGAAAGAGGACCCAGGCAGTGCACTGCTCCAGGGCAAGGCATCGTAGGTATCAAACTGAAAATCCCAGGTGACCCTTTCTCCTTCCCTCTCTTTCTTTCTGCCTCTTCCCACTTATTCGTTCCTCTCCTCTTCACCCCTACCCTTCCTCTTCATTTGTAGAAAATTCCAGAAGCTATCAGTTAGTCGGTAACTAACTTATACTCAGGAGACAAGTAGTCTTTTTTTTAACTGGCTCAGGTCCAAACTCATATGGAACATATTAAAATTAATAATAATTATAATAATAATAA
>NW_026322060.1:0-115 GCF_001194135.2 Octopus bimaculoides
TTTTGTCAAACCATCCAGCCCATATCAGCATGGAAGTGGTAAAGACCCCTTCAGTCATGAATGACCATGGGATCGCACCTAGAAAGTTCCCCTCCAAAGTATAAGACTGCTAAAA
>NW_026322060.1:1934-2049 GCF_001194135.2 Octopus bimaculoides
TAAATTATTCGTGGTATCACTTACCTCAATAAATTTGTAGTTGGGTTTTGTGCAGAGATGCTCAAGAGGTTTCAATGAAGAACAGTAATTCAACTGCAAAAAGAAAAACTTAAAT
>NW_026322061.1:0-417 GCF_001194135.2 Octopus bimaculoides
TATATATATATATATATATATATATATATATATATATATACGCACATACGCACAGGGAGAGAGACGTAGACATAATTACACGCAAACACAGAAGAATGTGTTTGTGTGAAAAATAATCAACGGTTCTTAGAAAATTAATAAGTTACGTAAACACCGAAATTAGTGTGTGTATATATATATATATATAAGTGTATATATGTATATTTTTATATATATATATATACACACGTATATGTCTGTGTGTGATTACTGCTTTATATATATATGTATATGTATGCAATTATACATACATATAAACATATTTGGTTACATATAAATGAGTATATATTTGTATACTATATATACTATATATGCAAGTATATATATGTGTGTGTGTGTGTGTGTGTGTGTTTCTGTGAGTGTGTTTCTGTATTCATA
>NW_026322062.1:0-295 GCF_001194135.2 Octopus bimaculoides
ATATATATATATATATATATATATATATATACATATATACACATATATAATGCCTGTATGTATATATATATATGTATGTATGTATATATGTATGTATGTATGTATGTATGTATGTGTGTGTGTATGTGTGTGTATATATGCACCTATGTACGTAGGGATGTAAAAAAAATGTCTTAAATTTTCTTCGTAAAAGTTTTAAGAATTTCTGCAGTTTGAAGCTTTCTAAAAGAATATTGAATAAGAAGCAAATAACATAAACCATTCAAATATATGTGTGTGTGCGCGCATATATATA
>NW_026322063.1:0-262 GCF_001194135.2 Octopus bimaculoides
TACACACACACACACACGCATATATATACATATATATATACACACACACAAACACATGCATATATATACATATATAGATGCATATATATATATATATATATATATATATAAACATCAGTGGATCATACATTTCTCTCACTCTCTCTCTCTCTTACTGCATATCTATATGTATATATTATATACATAATATATATGCATACATACATACAGACATACAGACATACATACACTCATACATTCACACACACACACAAATGCATAT
>NW_026322064.1:0-388 GCF_001194135.2 Octopus bimaculoides
TTACATATAATCACCTATATTTCCATGAAACACTGATTAATTACCATTAGCTTAATGAGTTTCTATAAAACTTTACACATACCAGAAAATGTCTTATAGTCTGTTTAGATTTACATCCTGGCATCCCTAAGAGCAACGAACTATGGACGGATTCAATTACCTTTGCAAAATCTCTTTTCCTCCAAAATGGGGAAGTTATTCATAGCACGGCTCTGCATATACATACATACGAACATGTAACGCAATTGATAAAAATCAAACATCCAGTCAACATCATGGCGACGTTGTGTCTCCATTCATTCTCCCACACTACCTCGGACTCAACACGTAGGCCTACATCAAGTGTCTGAAGAAGGTAGCGCTTCCTTGCGTCAAGAGGGTGGTTGTT
>NW_026322065.1:0-233 GCF_001194135.2 Octopus bimaculoides
TGTGTAGTGTTAAGTTGGTGGTTACGAACAATACAATACCATAAAAAGACGTACACAGATATCCATGTAAAAAAGTAAAAATGTAAGAATAAACTTAAAATAAAAATAAAACTTAAAATAAAATAAAATAAAATAAAAAATTAAAAATAAATAAAATAAAAAGTAAAATAAAAAAAATAAAATATAAAAAATAAAAAAATAAAAAATAAAGGGAGTCAAGTAAGCTACATCTA
>NW_026322066.1:0-863 GCF_001194135.2 Octopus bimaculoides
CGGATAGTGCAAGGAATATTAATGCAGTATATAGCGATTGGACAATAAGCATAAACAAGTGTCAGTGGTGATTCCAGAAATTCCGAGCCAGAATCTACGGCCTAAAAGACGAGCCTCGTCCTGCAAACACTCCCATCGTAACTGTTGAGGAACTACCAGAGAAGCTTGGATTTGGTCCTTCAACCATCCATTGATACCTTTGTGCCATCGGAAAAGTTAGCAAATTGGATCAATGGGTTCCTCAAAAACTTTCCGACTCTAATCACACGCAGGAAGCGAAAATGAACTCTTCTTTGCCGCCAAATCTCATGAATGAACATTTTCTGGATCGGATAGTGACTGGTAATGAGAAATGGGTTCTCTATAAAATTTTCAAGTGCCATAGACATTGGATGGCGAAAGGAGAAGCACCAGCACCCCAGGGTAAAGAAGATCTTCAACCACATAAGCTGCTGTTACATGTTTGATGAGATATGAAAAGTTGAGTCTATTTTGAACTTTTAAACCCAAACCAAACGATAACAAAGGAGATCTACTGTGAGCAGTGTGAGCAGCTAAAGTCAGCGACAGGAGGAAAACGACCATCTTTTGTTTCAAGACGAAAGTTATTCTTCCATCAGGATATCACTCGGTCACATACAGCGAGCATGACATTCCAAAGGCTGGAGCAGTCTGAATGAGAAACAATGCCCCACCCATCATATTCACCAGACATTGCCTCATCTGATTATCATTTATTTCGCAGTCTTCAAAATCAATATTTAGACAAAGTTAGACCAGTAATGGAGGAGTATTTTTAATCACGGACAAGTGAATTTTGGAAGAGGTGACTTGCAAGTCTACCAGATAGATGGAAGAGCATT
>NW_026322067.1:0-443 GCF_001194135.2 Octopus bimaculoides
TATATATATATAATCAGTACAGTACACACATGCACACACATACGTACACATACATGCACAGCATACACACAGTGAATTTGCTTGTGGGCTTCAATATAGTCATACACTTTTCTCCCTATTTGACTGTACATGTTCATATACATTAATTAGAATACCTGCGAGTAAACCTATCTGTAAGCATGTGTGTGTGAGCCAGTGTGTGTTTGTGTGATTCTGTGTATGTATCTGTGTGTGTGTGTGAGTTTATCAGTCCTTGTATGTACACATGCGAGTGCATATAATTGAATAGCGATGTGACTGGAGCAATTAGTAGTGATTCTAGGAATGTTTCACAGTTTACAATCACATTATCTTTAACTAACATTGATTCTACCTTCGTATGCACCAACCCCAAACATATACACTCGTTCTCGTCTAAACACATACGTGCGTTTATATATATA
>NW_026322068.1:0-391 GCF_001194135.2 Octopus bimaculoides
TGGAACCCTCGACGTCGTAAGCGACGGAGTACCAACAACAACAACAACAAATGCTCGTTTATTCACATTGTTTTGAATTAATCACGCATTTTCTCATGGCTTTGACAGCTTGATTGAGAATTACATTTTAGGGTAGGTGTGAGAAGCAGGATCTGCCAGTTTGTACATAAAACAGGTAGAATATTTGACCTGGATATGACTGGTTTAAATACCAAAAACGTTAAAGCCTTCTAGCCATGACCAACCTCACTCCTTTGTGAGAGATTATATCGGCTAGTGTAGCTTTTATTTAAAGCGGTGGGGATGTGACATGAGGGAATTTTGGCTGCTATTTTGAACCAAGATGAGCAATCACAAAGACACCACCTCACTGGTTCGTCACTGATTTATA
>NW_026322069.1:0-385 GCF_001194135.2 Octopus bimaculoides
GAACAAGTGATACTCCAACCAACCAGAGGAAGCAATGTTTTAGATCTCTGGTACAAAACAATGTGAGTCTAATCCATAATGTGAAAATAACGCCCACATCTCTCTCAGATCATAACATTATAGAACTAACTATGTATGGTCCTAGGCAACCCACTGACACCCACCCCACCAGGAGGACTGAAGCAATATCCAACCTGAATTTCCACAGGGCGGACTGGAAGTCAATTAGCAGAGAGATTCGAAATCAAAACTGGCATGACAGCCTTTCTATACAAGACAATGACCTCAAACTAAGTCATCGTATGTCAACTATACAAGGCGTATGCACCAAATATGTGCCATATAGACAGACCAGCAAACATGCCAATAGAATTCCTAGAGACAG
>NW_026322070.1:0-1520 GCF_001194135.2 Octopus bimaculoides
TACATACGTACGTACGAACGAACGAGCGAACAAACGAACGAACAAACAAATGAATAAACGTACGAATGAAGGAACGAACGTACTTACGGACGAACGGACGAACTTACGTATGTAGGAACGAACAAACGAACGTACAAACGTACGAATGAAGGAACGAACGTACTTACGGACGAACGGACGAACTTACGTATGTACGTACGTATGAACGATCGAACGAACGAACGTACGTACGAACGATTCAACGAACGAACGTACGTGCGCAGGTAAGAAATAACGAAAGAACGTAAGTACGTACGTACGTAGGCAGGAAATAACGAAAGAACGGACGTACGGACGATCGTACGTACAAACGAACGTATTATGTAGACAAGAATTAGCGAAAGAACCTACGTAATTACGAACGAATGTACGTACTAACCAACGAACGTAAGTACAAACGAACGTAAACGAACGTACATATATACGTACGTACGAACAATTGAACGAACGAACGTATGTACGCAGATAAGAAATGACGAAAGAACGTAAGTACGAACGAACGTACGTACGTAGGCAGGAAATAACGAAAGAGCGTACGAACGAACGTACGTACTTAATACGTAGGCAGGAAATAACGAAAGAACGTACGTACGAACGAACGAACTTACGTACTTATGTACGTATGAACGATCGAACGAACGTACGTATGTACGAACGAATGAAAGAACGAACGTACGTACGTAAGTAGAACGAACGAACGTACGTACGAATGGACGAACGAACCAACAAACGACCGAACGAACATACGTACGAACGAACGAACGAAAGAACGATTGAACGAACGAACGTACAATCGAAAGTACGTACGTACATACGTACGTACGAACGAACGAGCGAACAAACGAACGAACGAACGTGCGTACGAACGTAGGTAGGAAGTAAAGACAGAACGTATGAAAGAACGAACAAACGAATAAACGAACGTACGTAATTGCGACCGAACGAATGAACTTACGTACGAACGAACGTACGAACGAAGGAAAGTACGTATGAACGAACGAACTTTCTTACGAACAAACGAACGAACAAACAAACTAATAAACGTACTTACTTACGACCGAACGAACGAGCGAACGAACGAACGTACGTAGGATCGAACGAACGAACGTACAAACGTACGAATGAAGGAACGAACGTACTTACGTACGTACGGATGAACGGACGAACTTACGTAGGTACGTATGTATGAACGATCGAACGAACGAACGTACGTACGTACGAACGATTCAACGAACGAACGTACGTACGCAGGTAAGAAATAACGAAAGAACGTGAGTACGTACGTACGTAGGCAGGAAATAACGAAAGAACGGACGTACGGAAGATCGTACGTACAAACGAACGTATTACGTAGACAGGAATTAGCAAAAGAACGTACGTACGAACGAAGAAACGAACGAACGTACGTACGTATTACGTAGGCAGGAAATAACGAAAGAACGTACGTAATTACGAACGAATGTACGTGCTAACGAACGAAC
>NW_026322070.1:1530-1705 GCF_001194135.2 Octopus bimaculoides
AAATAACGAAAGAACGTACGTAATTACGAACGAATGTACGTGCTAACGAACGAACGTACGAACGAACGTAAGTACAAACGAACGTACATATATACGTACGTACGAACGATTGAACAAACGAACGTATGTACTCAGATAAGAAATAACGAAAGAACGTAAGTACGAACGAACGTAC
>NW_026322071.1:0-684 GCF_001194135.2 Octopus bimaculoides
TGTTTTTATTTATTTATTTGTTCATGTGTGTGTGTGTGTGTGTTTCTTTTTTGTTTTGTTTTTTTCTTTGTGTTTAATTAAATTTTGTTAACGTATGTAGTATTTAATTCCATTTGTTTATCTATGTATTGTATTATACTTTGTTCATATTATTATTGGTTTATGGGTAACATGTTGTCACATGCTGTGGTTTATGGTTTGTTAGTGGTGTGTGTTCGTGTTCCATTCTAGTTTCCTATTCAGGCTAGGTTTCTCTTCTATTATGTGTGTAGCTTCAGTAATTTGTCTAAGTGCTGCATCACTGTTATGTGTAGATAAGATTTTAATTTCTATGTTGTTGATTGAGCCTCTATGTTCTTGCTCAGCGTGCTGGTACAGAACTGATGAGTTCTTCCCTTCCTTAAGTTCCCTTAAGTGCCCGCTCCCCTATGCTCCTTGCTGTTTCGCCTACATATGTCATTGTCTTATTTCTGCATCGTCCCTCTGTACATCTTATACTATAGACCACATTTCTGGTTTTGCAGTTCGTTTGTGGGCTAAATCTACATACGATACAGTTCCTATCATATGTATGTATGTATGCATCTGCACATATGTATATATGTGTATATATATATATGTGTACATATATATGTATGTATATATATGTATATATATATATATGGGAGAATATACAAATAATAA
>NW_026322072.1:0-561 GCF_001194135.2 Octopus bimaculoides
CTTGATGGCTTGGGATAAAAATTGATTCTTTCTCATCTTGTATGAGGAATGCCGAACATCTTCATGCACTACCTGCCTGATAAGAAACTCAGACATTCCTATGACCCTGGCAATAGACCTGATTAACTTGGAGGGATCGTTGTCAATCATGGCCTGGATCTCACCGACAAATTCAGGAGTTCTTTTCTTATCAGAATGACCAGAGTAAGTTTTCCAAGCTGCCATACTTTCATAATCACCATTAGACTCATCCAGCTCTTTCCAAATACTCTGCACTGTCCTCAGATTGACACCCAAACACTCTGAAATGTTTGTACTGGAGTTTCCAATGTGAATGCCAAGCAGTACAGCATGTCATTTCAAAATTTTTGCCAGAGTGAATTGTGTCAGGGTGCTGTTTTTGTTACAGACAGTGTCCAGCTGACCCTATTATACTGTGTAATAGACAAAACCAAAAACAAACAATACGCATGCACGAAATTAAAAATATAAAATGGTAACAATTTACCCATCACAACCTCTGTGTGTGTGTATATATATATATATATATATATATATATA
>NW_026322073.1:0-359 GCF_001194135.2 Octopus bimaculoides
GGTGGCGAGGATTAATTAAAGCCACAAGCGCAGTCAGTGTACCACTACTCATCAAAACCCCACCCATCCTACCCCCACACATACCCATACACAAGACCTCAGCAACAATTGACCTACACATCATCATCATCATCATCGCAACCACAGTGATTACTACAACTGCAATGATCACCACCACCACCACCACCACCACAACTGTTACCACGACCGTCACTGCCATCATCATCATCACTACCGCTATCATTGTTATTGTTATTACAAATATTACTATCTCTACCACCACCACCATCTCTACCATGACCATGACCACCACCACCACCACCACCAACACCATCACCCCTACCATCATCACCATCACC
>NW_026322074.1:0-507 GCF_001194135.2 Octopus bimaculoides
GCAAGCAGCCAAACTGTTTATATACTCAACAAATGCAGCAGTTACTCTATAAAAGAGTCCTTAAATTGCATACCGAAAGTGTGTAACACTCTATAAATACCAGCAGCCTGTCAACAGGGATCTTAGTCCACACAATATCAAGGTATGATATAATAAATATGCAACATATGATATAATTATAAACAGGGCAATATATCAAAATATAAACAACAGGTAGCAATGATTCACCAAAAAGGAGAATTATAATTGACACTAAATGCGACTAGAGTGTTAAAAAAAACACCTACATTGCTAGAAATAAGAGCTAAAATGCTGTAATGTGGTAGTTAACGCACATAGATGAAAATCTATACACTTACAGGGATTATAATTATCTGAAAAATGCCGACCGAGAATTCTTAAGACAGACATCACTTTCGGCAATTTCTGTTGGTTCATCAGTTAAGCACGCTTGGTGTTCGGCTTTTTTCCGGACCTGTATCTCTCTCTCTCTCTCTCTCTCTCTCT
>NW_026322075.1:0-324 GCF_001194135.2 Octopus bimaculoides
AAAAAAAAAAAAAAGGAAAATTGGAGAAATAGAAATGTACGTGTATCCAATCTGCACCGCATGACGAAAAGCTGGAAGTAGTTGAGTGGTCGCTTTAGGTGTAGTGGCAAAAGCACAACTTTAGCCTGGCGTATGTGTGAATGTGTGTGCGAGTGCGTGTGCGTGCGTGCGTGTGTGTGTGTGTGTACATGTCTCTTCCTCTTACTGACATATATACACATACACACGCAAGTGGATACGTGACAGCTATGTGTATGTGTACAGTGTTTAAACGTGTCACTGTGTGTGGCGTTGAGATTTTTGTTAATAGATATGTTGTAGGTG
>NW_026322076.1:0-531 GCF_001194135.2 Octopus bimaculoides
GTGTGTGTATGCGTGTGTGTGTGTGTGTGTATGCACATACATACGTATGTTTGTGTATATATATATGTGTGTATATGTGTGTGCGTGTGTGTGTGTGTATGAGTGTGTATGTGTGTGTCTGTATGAGTGTGTATGTGTGTGTATGTGTGTATGTGTGCATGTAAGGGTGGTTGGTAATGAACAAGTATAGACAAGGGAGAAAAAGGAGTGGCTGGAGAGAAAATTTATAGCTGATTGTAATGATGATGATGATGATGTTGATGATGATGATGATGATGATGATAGAGAGGAGGAGGAAGAGGAGGAGGAGGAGGACGAGTAATAAGACGAATATAATATTATTGATGTTGGCAATGAGGATGTTGATATCAGCGACAATGAACAAAATAACAATTGCAACCACAACAACAACAAAAAAAAACCATAAGAGTAAAAACTACAGAAATGTGAGAAGGAAATCAAACGAATTTTACATACATACATAGATAGATACATACATACATACATACATACATACATATATATATACAA
>NW_026322076.1:541-745 GCF_001194135.2 Octopus bimaculoides
GATAGATACATACATACATACATACATACATACATATATATATACAAATACATAAAAACCGGCATATACATATACATCTATATATCTAAATGTATACATAAATATTATATATGTGTATATATGTACATATGTATATGCATGCATATATGTATGTATGTATATATATATATGCATGTGTGTGTATACATATATATATATGATGGG
>NW_026322077.1:0-326 GCF_001194135.2 Octopus bimaculoides
TTATTATTATTATTATTATTATTATTATGAAGGCGGCGAGCTGGCAGAATATTTAGCACGTCGGTCAAAGTGCTTAGAGGCATTTCGTCCATCGTTAGGTTCTGAGTTCAAATTCCGCTGAGGTCGACCTTACCTCTCTTCGTTCTTATTTTATCTTCCGAAAACATAAGTACCAGTTGAGTATTGGGTTCAGTGTATACAGTTATCCCCCTCCCCTAAATTTCATGCCTTGTGCCTGTAGTAGAAAGTATTATTTGGCAGAAACGTTAGCGCGCCGGGCGAAATGCTTAGCAGTACTTCGTCTGTCTTTACGTTCTCAGTTCAAA
>NW_026322078.1:0-381 GCF_001194135.2 Octopus bimaculoides
GCATTGCTAGAAATAAGAGTCAAAACGACTCATTAGCCACTAGAGCACTAACTTAATAATCTGACAAGGGAGACAAAGCTCCCTACGGAGATAGTGCACTTGTGGATAATGAGTTGTTTTGACTTTTATTTCCAGCAATGCCGGCACCTCTTTGTACCCTCTGTAACTTTAGTGACATCTCTCTCTCTCTCCTTCACTATTTTCTTTCATTCTCTCTATTTCTTCTTATGTTTTTCTGTTGAAGAGCGTAGGCTTTTCTATCTTTCCTGAGCGTCAAGCTAATACACTTGCTTGTTAGTCCAACACCTGTCTTCGTCTATAAATTCGAACAATATATATGTGTATATCTATCTATCTATCTATCTATCTATCTATCTATCT
>NW_026322079.1:0-250 GCF_001194135.2 Octopus bimaculoides
TCAGCATCATAACATCTTCGTCATCATCACCAAAACCCATGTAATATTCTCTTCTCCTCACTACCACCACAACAGCGTCTACTACCAAAATTACCACCACCATTAACCTTCCAGTCCATCTCAACCTCCTCCTTCTCCATCTCATCAACATCATCGTCATCATTATGATCATCATCATGAACATCATCATTAGCGCATGCAATTTATGGAATTAATCATCATCGTGTTCTACTTTCCATCACTTCTATCA
>NW_026322080.1:0-695 GCF_001194135.2 Octopus bimaculoides
TTATTATTATTATTATTATTATTATTATTATTATTATTATTATTTGCATTCCTATCTATCTTCGTTCAATATTATTATTATTATTGATAGTTACACTGATGAATTAATTTCTTTTTCAAGTTCTGATTAGATTTCCTATCAGATTTCTTTAGCAGATTACCTTATCTCTCTGTTTCTGCGGCAACACCAAGACGGCACAGCCAAAACAACAACAACAACAACGACAAAAACAATAACAACACGAGAAGAAGAAGAAAAAGAAGAAGAAGGAATTTCAGAAAAAAGAAGACGAAGAACAAAAACAACAAAAACAGCAACAGCAGTAACAACAACAAAAATAACGATAACAACATCATGAAAAACAATGAGATTTACAACAGATATACAGGAAAAATAGAAACACGCACAAGATAACACACAAAGAAAAGCATATACAAACACACTAATACACATACATACACTCTCACTCAGACTTATACACAAACTTTATGAAAGTAGAAAATTGAAATCTTCTCAAACGCTGTTATATTTAGTGTCAATAAAGAAGTAGATATAATTTCCCTAAACACACTCACATACATAGACACAAACAGATACACACACACGCACGCTTATTTATACATAGAGAGAGAGAGATACTGATGAATAAGCAAATGTGTGGGTGTATGTATGCATGTATGTATAACCATATATAT
>NW_026322081.1:0-226 GCF_001194135.2 Octopus bimaculoides
CAAATGCAAAGTCATCTTGTTCACATTCTAGACAATTAAGAAAAGAATTAATACTATCAATCTTAATTCAGAGAAAAATATTAGCAAATTGCCACAGAAAGTTATATAAGTTCAGTAAAACTTTTTCTTTGAGTCTTTAAAAGATAAACACTGATGACGTATCTGATGTACACAATTCTTCGATGTAAACGTCATTGGCTATTCTGAAATAGTAGAGAAACAACAG
>NW_026322081.1:236-1099 GCF_001194135.2 Octopus bimaculoides
AAGATACAGGAGATACATAAAATACAGCAGTATGAATTTCAGAATATTTCTTATAGAGATAAGCTGTAGAAATAAACATTTGCCTGAACATTTGAACTGGTCACCTCTATTTCTAAGATGTATATTATAACAGTGTAGATAAATGAATACATGTGTAGTATAGGTGTGGATGCATTGTTAAGAATCTTGCTTTCTAACCATGTCGTTTCAGGTTCAATTTCACTCTGTGACAACTTGGGCAAGTGTCTTCTACTAAAGCCCTATCTCAACGATAGATGGTGTCTGAGTGAAAGCCTGTAATATGTGTGTTGTTTGTATTATGGACTCTTCCATCGTTACACCATAGATGTTGGTTCTGCAATTTCTTGCTGAACAACCATACAGACGCTTTGTGTATAGTGATCAAATGTTTGTGTACACATGAGATCACTCCCTCCAACAAATCGACATTGCGTCTACAGATGCACATAAGCGTGCTCATGCATCAGACGACGAAATGATCACAGAGCAATGTGAAATGAAGTGTTTTGCTCGAGAATACAACACACTACTCGGCCTGGGAATCGAAACCATGATCTCACGATTGTGAGTTCAATATCAGTTATGCCCAATATCCTAACTATTAAGTCATGCACTTATGTATGTGTGTAATCAATTAAAAGAATGCAGTGGACTTGCCCTGTGAAGTGGAAAAATCCAATGTCTAAGGTGTCTGGTCAAATGACCAGACATGACCCTACAAACTATATTCATCGGCTGAGACAGCAGTCGATAGACTTTCAAACAAAGCTAGAGAATACGCACATCCGGTGTTTAGGGTTTGGGTTACGCCGAAAATGGGTGGTGCGCATATTCTTTACCTC
>NW_026322082.1:0-104 GCF_001194135.2 Octopus bimaculoides
GTAACACAACCAGTTATACAATATCCTATATGCAAGGGACCGATGCAAGATGGGTTGAAACAATCGTTGTGATGAATAAAAATTCTCGTTAACTCCATTTTCTG
>NW_026322082.1:1579-1946 GCF_001194135.2 Octopus bimaculoides
GTACAATAAACACCACAAATGTACAGAAAATGGAGCCCATCAATTGCCAGGTAGGTAAGCTACTGGTAGCTGATAGTTTCCGCTATCTAGGTGAGCAAGTCAGTAGTGTGGTCGGTTGCTCCGTGAATGTAGATGCAAGAATAAGAATAAGATGTGCAAAGTTCTGAGTGTTCCTAACTCTATTGGTAAGAAAGAGCGTCTCCCTCAGATTGAAATGCAGACTGTATGATGCCTGGGAGTAAACAACTATGTTACATGGCAGTAAAACATGGGATGCGACTGCTGAGGACTTCCATAAACTTGAAAGAAATGAAGCCACTATGTCTCGCTGGATGTACAATGTCAGTGTGCATGTACGACAGAGTGT
>NW_026322083.1:0-326 GCF_001194135.2 Octopus bimaculoides
TATATATATATGCATGTATATTTATGTGTGTGTGTATGGATCAAAACAGTTTGATTGAAACTCCTTGGTACTCTGACTTTCAAGCATGATGCTAATCTTCCTTGTTTTCTCCGTATTCTTTCTGTTGAAGAGCGTAGCTCGAAACGTTAAAGACTTTCTGTATTCCCGAGCGTCAAACTAATACATCCTTTTGTTGTTTACACCACCTGTCCTCGTCTGTTGTTTTTTTTTTTCGTACATTCTCCCATATATATATATAAATATATATATATATATACTAGGTGCAACTTCAGAAATAAGTCCCATTGTCCGTTATTAGGAAATTG
>NW_026322084.1:0-324 GCF_001194135.2 Octopus bimaculoides
TGCCCTAACCACTGGGCCATTGCACCTCCACACACACACATATATATATAAACACTCACTGCCACTACATAGTAGTAGGAGGAGGAGGTGAATAAGTAAGTATTGTGATGAATATAATGATGGTGGCAGTAATTCTTGATAGCAGTAGAAGCAATAGTAAGTTAGTGCAAGGCACCATAAAAGAGAGAGACAAACACTAAAAGTAACTGTCAGAAAAACGCACACACATACATGTGTAATTTAAATGTATATTGGAATAATTACAATTTAAACAAGGCGGTATTGAAATGAAATTAAATATATATATATATATATATATATATA
>NW_026322085.1:0-231 GCF_001194135.2 Octopus bimaculoides
ATATATATGTATATATATATGTATATGTATATATATATATGGATATATATATGTATATATAAATGTGTATATATGTATATATATATGTATATATATATATATATATATATATATATATATATATATATATATATATATATATATATATATATGGATATATATATATGCATATATATGTACATATACGTATATATATGTATGTATATATATGTATATATATGTATATATATA
>NW_026322086.1:0-281 GCF_001194135.2 Octopus bimaculoides
TGATAGAAAAGAAATTCTTGCAGTTATGTCATCTTGGAAGATCATAATTTTTTGATGCAACACGAAATAGATATTTTCTTGGGGATTGAGTAGAAATAGTGAAGATAGGAACCAATCTAAGACTCCTTACAAAAGGTTATTCTGATGGAAAAAGAGTCTGTTAATCACTATCTTGATGCAGGATATGGTGACCTTTCTGTCGAACAAAGTCTAGGTTCATTGAAAATCAATCTGCTTTACAACTTTGGACTTTCAAGTCTATGTGATGTTGTCTTGCAAAT
>NW_026322086.1:291-420 GCF_001194135.2 Octopus bimaculoides
CAACTTTGGACTTTCAAGTCTATGTGATGTTGTCTTGCAAATAACTTCACGGACCCCCATGTGGCTTGCAAAGAGACCCATTATTATCCAACAAATGAAATATCACAATTTGTGAATGAACTCATGTTG
>NW_026322086.1:430-537 GCF_001194135.2 Octopus bimaculoides
TCCCTGGTGAGGTAAAGATATACAGAAGCTCAGATACAATTGATAACGAAACTGTACCTCATCAAATTCATCAACAAACTCGTACCATCAGGGTTTCCATCACATAT
>NW_026322086.1:547-872 GCF_001194135.2 Octopus bimaculoides
CGCTAAAGACAAGAGGCTGCATTAGGTTTTTGAAGAATTTAGATGCTAAAATGGCCATTGTAATGCTTCCACGATCTTATTATTGCTACTGAGGTTGCTTGTGGTTCTTTTGCAGGATCAATGCAGGTAATCTCAGGGCTTCCAAATGGGTCTCAACGAATGGAGTTCCCATTCACAGTTACCATACAATTTCATGTGGAACCAGTCTTTGCCTTGACATGCAACAAAGCACAGGGACGAACATTTAAACAAACTGGGATATATCTTCCAACACAATTCTTATCACGAGGTCAGCTGTAAGTTTCATTTTTGAGAGTTTGGATGA
>NW_026322087.1:0-292 GCF_001194135.2 Octopus bimaculoides
ATGTACTGAGAAGAGCATTATCGCTGTATAAATAACATCCATTCCTGAATTTATTTATTAATTAATTCTTTAAAATACATATTTTACCTGTGAATTTGCGTGTGTAAACTGGGGAATGCATACAATGAGCTTCTCTGCCCTGAGTGTACGGAAGCCACTCGGCGAGAAATGGAAAAAAGTTTGGAGAAGAAAAAAATAACATAATAATAATAATAATAATAATAATAATAATAATAATAATAATAATAATAATAATAATAATAATAATAATAATCTCAAATTCACTAAGGAG
>NW_026322088.1:0-321 GCF_001194135.2 Octopus bimaculoides
TATGTATATGTACGTATATGTATAAATATTTATATCTATACATGCATGCACATATATATGTGAGTGTTTGTGTGTGTATTATATTATATCATATTATATCCATATATATACATGGGCGTGCTGTGTGCATATGTATGCCTATAGAAGTGGTTTTCTGTGAGTATTTATGTATACACGTATATATCGAAAAAGAGAATATGAGCAAGAGATACATGTACATGCATGTACACGTCCGCTTGTTATGTGTGTGGTATATAAAAAAGTTATATACATAAGTGTACATACATGCATACACACATATATATGTACATATGTATGTAT
>NW_026322089.1:0-405 GCF_001194135.2 Octopus bimaculoides
TGTGTGTGTGTGTGTGTGTGTATACTTTATATGTATGCATAGTATGAAGACGTAATACCATACATAATTTGGATACGTTTCAGTTGAAGAATTTCGTGGAAAAATGAATTAAGACAACAAATTTAATGTGAAATGCTGGAGAAATTGGAACATGCATCAAAATTTACCAAAAATTAAGTAGATTGATACGGGAGGAAATTATAATATACGGAAGAAACTAAGTGAAAAAAATATATATAAAATTGATATGTAGATCTTGCAAGTTTACAAGCATAGTAATACATTTCTTTTCAATTATTATGCAAATAATAATAATGATAATAATAATATTAAAAATGATTTTACTAAAAGGAAACTGACAAAGTATATATATATGTATGAGTGTGTGTGTGAGAGTGTATGTGT
>NW_026322090.1:0-327 GCF_001194135.2 Octopus bimaculoides
ATATATATATATATATACAAGACTATACCGATGTAAGAAAGGCGACAGTCGATAAATAAATATATCACAAATGATATACCAAGATTAATGTCTCATTTCAGGAAACAAATAAAATACCATATGAAAACAAATAAATCTAAACAAACGATGAACAAAATAACGTAGAATATTAAAAAAAAATCAAATAACGGTCATAAAAATAATGGACATGAAATACAATAACAATATTTACAACTAATGATGCACTTTCTGCTACCCTTGATGTTGTTGCTGCTGCTGCTGCTGTTGCTAATAAAAATTCTACTATTATAATGCTACTACTGCTAC
>NW_026322091.1:0-420 GCF_001194135.2 Octopus bimaculoides
AAAAAAAAACGAAGAACAAACACAAAAACAACAACGCGCGGACGTGGTACATGTAAAGTATTAGCAAACGCTCAGAGAAAGAAAAAAAAGGTGGTTTCACGTTTCGAGCAAAGCTCTTCTTCAGAAACAGAGGAACGTTCAATAGAAAAGGAAGACGGAGGAAAAAAATCGCCAACGATTCACATATTTATATATACACATATATGCTAAACACACACACATGTGTATATCTGTGTGTGTGTCTTGATAACAGTTGTTGATGTGTCTATGTCCCTGTAAATTAGGGGTTAGGCAAAAGAAACCGATAGAATAAGTAATAAGCTTTTAAGAATGTGTCTTAAGATCAATTTGTTCGACTAAAACTCCTCAAGGCGATACCCCAGCATGGCTACAGTCAAATGACTGAAGCAAGTGATAAAA
>NW_026322092.1:0-692 GCF_001194135.2 Octopus bimaculoides
ATGTGTGCGCAGAAGATTAGGTTGGGTGTAAATGTAAGCGAAGAAGATTACCAGCGTGTAGGGTTGTTAGAGTCCTCAGTAGTTGTAAGAAATATTTATACGACTTAGGTGAGCTACATGTGAGGAGATAATTAGGTATTCTTCACGGCACAAATAGGAAAAACGTTAAACGAATTTGCTAAACGACAGGGCAGGCAGTGAGGTATAAGTTGGTATGACGAGAAGCATTGAAATAAAGACCTACAAGTCGAAGTAATTTAATTTTGTTAGTTGGAAAGATCTCTATAAAACGGTCTTTCAAACTTTCAAATTACAAGAAGCTATGAAGTCGATATTTCATGTAATAATGTTCCTATTGGTGTCGATGGAACGATGACTAGCATGGAAGGAATAGTTAAGACCAGACTAGGTAATGATACTTTGGATAACAGAACAAGTGTTGCAGCGATGGGGCCAAGTGAGAGCAAGCGTTCGATGTTTAGATTGGAAAGGGATGAAAAAACTATGAAAAGGTGTGAGCTTCGAGCAGTGTGTACTAGGCAAAAGCCAAATTTCAGGAGCAATAAGAATCTATTGGCGAGGGTCGTAGGCATTTCCAGTTTCCGACAAGCGGAAAAACGACAATGTATGTAGCCTAAATTTTATCTGTTCCACTCACATATCTTGGATATATATATATAGAGAGATATATA
>NW_026322093.1:0-275 GCF_001194135.2 Octopus bimaculoides
AACGCCTTATTACTCTGATATAAGAAAGCATTTTCGTTATAACTGCCATAAAAGGTGTATTTTCCATCACGAAAATGTACAAAAAACTGTCAACTGGAGGAGGGAGAGATTGCTGGAGGTTGGCGAGAGAGGTTTTCGGAGGTTGGTGAGAGAGGTTATATAAATATATGAATGAAGTGTTGAAGAACGTGCAATAATAACGTTCACATTCGCTGATGGTCGCTCTCAGTAACTGCCTTTAGCTTACGGAGTCCTTGTTTTTATAACTATCGAAA
>NW_026322094.1:0-351 GCF_001194135.2 Octopus bimaculoides
AATATGTGACAATTAGTTGGTTGTCATAATAAGACTCAGAGTTTCGGATGTCAGGGTTGAAATCTGCTCCAGGATCTGATCAGTTATTAAGACAAAACAAAAATCGCTATGAAAAGACCTGTTGAATAAAGGAAAATTACTCCAATAAGTGTGGGGAAAGTAAAACTTTGTTCACTGAATCTGCATGTGCACACATGTATATATCTATATACATACATGTGTGCGTGCACACACACACACACACACGTGTGTTTATATATATATATATATAGTGAGAATTTACAAAAAAGATGAAGACAGATGTGTAAACAACAAACAGATGTATTAGTTTAACGCTTGGGAAGGGAGAAA
>NW_026322095.1:0-370 GCF_001194135.2 Octopus bimaculoides
GTGTGTGTGTATGCATGTGTATTTGTGTGTGTATATGAACACATATATATGAGTGTTCTTGTATACATATGTCGACATATCGCATGTATACACGTATATATATATATAAAATACTAGATATCTCCAGCTGTGAACTTAAACATGTGTGTGTGTATGTTTATATTTGTGTATAAATTTATATATGCATGTGTGATATGTCTGTGATGTATGTATGTGATATTTGTGCATATGTCACGATATACATACATGTGAGTGTGTGTGTGTGCTTGTGTGTGTGTGTGTCTGTGTGTATGCATCAGAATAAGTACATATAGAGGTATACATATTTATGTTTGCTTTCATGTATGCACACACACACACACACACACAC
>NW_026322096.1:0-360 GCF_001194135.2 Octopus bimaculoides
AAAGCACGTTATAAAAATAAAACTACTGAACAATAATAATAATAATAAAGGTTTCAAATTTTGGCACAAGGCCGGCAATTTGGAGGGCGGGTGTAAGTTGATTACATCAACCCCAGTCCTCTAATGGTACTTATTTTATCAGCCTTGAAAGGGATGAAAGGCAAAGTTGACTTTGGTGGAATTTGAACTCAGAACGTAGTGACAGCATGCTTACAATTCTACCAGCTCTCCACCCTAATAATAATAATAATCTTTTCTATTATAGGCACAAGGCCTGAAATTTGGAGAAGGGGGATAGTCGATTACATTGACCCCAGTACGCAACTGGTACTTAATTTATCAACCCCCAAAAGGATGAAA
>NW_026322097.1:0-243 GCF_001194135.2 Octopus bimaculoides
GACATCCACGTTTGCCAAATATTTTCCATAGAAAGGCCCTATTTACAGTATCAAAGGCCCTCATTAAATCAATGAATACCTGGCTGGACAAGATCCATATTCTGCTCATAGCACGTCTCCTGCATCTGTCTTGCTGTGAAAATCATATCCATTATCCCTCTACCAGATCGGAAGCCAGCTTGAGATTCAGCTAGGACATCATTTATGAGACACCCATTTCATTAAAGTGTAAGATATATATAT
>NW_026322098.1:0-208 GCF_001194135.2 Octopus bimaculoides
TTATATATGTATACACTATATATATACATGTATGTATGTATGTATGTATGCATGTATGTATGTGTGTGTCTATATTTATATATACATATATGTATATATATACGTATACATATATATCCATCTACATATGTATATATGTTCAAACATACACACACACATATGCATATATATGTGTGTGTGTGTATATATATATATATATATGTGTGTG
>NW_026322099.1:0-260 GCF_001194135.2 Octopus bimaculoides
AGGCTGTTCCGTTGATCGGATCAACTGGAATCCTCGATGTCGTAAGCGACTGAGTGCCAACAACAAAAAATGCATCATCATTATCCTCATCATCATCAGCATCATCATAATCATCGTCACCATCAGCATCATTATCATCATCATATATCGTATAAATATATTCTTTTTTCCTTCATTGTTTTATTTCTTTCAGTCATTTGACTGTGGCCTTGCTGGGGCACCACCTTTAGTCGAACAAATCGACCCCAGGACTTATTCTT
>NW_026322100.1:0-232 GCF_001194135.2 Octopus bimaculoides
AAAAAAAAGAGAAAAAAAAAAAAGAAATCAAGAAAAACAACAGCAAAAACAGACAAAGACGAAAGAATGGGAAACGGTTTTCATATTGTTCTGTCGATTTCATTCTGATATTGTATGATGTGTTACTAATGTTTTTTTTTATTATTATTGTTGTTGTTGCTACGGTTGTTGTGGCTTATGTTGTAAAGCAGTGACAAAAGCCGAGTTAATAAAACTATATCTTCTATCGGAT
>NW_026322101.1:0-161 GCF_001194135.2 Octopus bimaculoides
GAGAGATGGATGGAGGGTGACAGACAGAGAGAGAGATGGATAGAGGGAGAATGACAGAGAGAGACTGACAGAGAGAGAAAGATGGATGGTGGGAGACTGACAGACAGACAGACACAGAGAGAGATGGATAGAGAGAGATGGATAGAGAGAGATGGATAGAG
>NW_026322101.1:171-306 GCF_001194135.2 Octopus bimaculoides
GACTGACAGACAGAGAGAGAGATGGATAGAGGGAGACTAACAGAGAGAGATGGATAGAGGGAGACTCACACAGAGAGAGATGGATACAGAGAGATGGATAGAGGGAGACTGACAGAGAGAGAGAGAGATGAATAG
>NW_026322101.1:4338-4445 GCF_001194135.2 Octopus bimaculoides
CTGACAGACACAGAGAGAGATGGATAGAGGGAGGGAGACTGACAGACAGAAAGAGAGAGATGGATAGAGGTAGACTGACAGCGACAGAGAGAGAGAGAGAGATGGAT
>NW_026322102.1:0-725 GCF_001194135.2 Octopus bimaculoides
CAACAAGGTCTACAGCACAGATGACAAATGTTCAGGCCTCTCGATCCTTGTCTGCTGGTATCTGATTCTAAGGAAACGCTTCTGTGAACCAGCATATGTCTCTTAAGTCCGGGTATTGTTTTACAAACCTTGTGACATATGCCACAGGTCGCAGAAGGCGGTTGGTATTTAGGGTGTCTGGAATTTCTACCCTCATGTGTTTTCATGTGATTCACATATCCTGCTTTTGACAGAAGAACGCGATCACACACAGTACACATCCTATACTCTCCATTGTTCACAAGCTCAAGTTGCTGAAACATCTTTTCCTCCCAGACATCACGGCTCGCCCTGACAACAGCTCTCCACTTGCTTCGATCCAGAACATCTCCTTCCCAATCACTTTCATACATATCTAGATTTTTTAGGTTTTGTTTAATGCAATCTTTCTCGGTTTCTGCCGCGGTCGCTCACCAGAGCTGAGCTCACCATAAAATAAGCGCTTCGGCAAACGATCATCCTTCATTCTAATTACATGCCCAGTCCATCTCATTTGGGTCAGGATAATATGTTTTTCAATTGAGCTACAGTGCGCCCTGCGCAAAACCTCTGTATTTGCTACGAAACACTTCCATTTTACTCCTAGGATGCGTCTTAGACACTTTTGATGAAACCTTCCTAGCATCTTTACATGAAGCTTGTAAGTTGTCCATGTTTCGCCTGAATAAAGAAGTGCAGTCAATACA
>NW_026322103.1:0-579 GCF_001194135.2 Octopus bimaculoides
GTCATAACTGGTATTATTGCTATTATTTTTATGTTTTTATTTTGAAGTTTTCGATTTCACTTCATATCTATTTATATAGCATTATTATTATTATTATTATTATTATCATTATTATTATTATTAATATTATTATTATTATTGTTATTATTATTATTATTATTATTATTATTATTATTATTATTGGCTTTATTATTATTATTATTATTATTATTAGTTTCTTAATAAAGCAAATTAATGATCTGAACGTGTTAAAATCTGATGGCCGTGTGTTACTTTACAAATAATTGTGAGCACATATGGACACTAAATCTGCTTATTACAATCCTCTTGTACCAGTTGTAGTTTCATTTGAGAATTCAAGGTAGTCTCTTTCTAACAGTTGAAATGAAATCAAAATATAGACATAAAGAACTACTTATATATACACAATAGTATATGTGTATATATAGTATTGTTTACAAGATATATTGTTATATATGTAGATATATATATATACAATTGAATACAATTTAGATATATAATGTTACGTATATACATTATATTGTATATAAGATATATATATATATATATATATATATA
>NW_026322104.1:0-685 GCF_001194135.2 Octopus bimaculoides
TATTATTATTATTGTTATATGTGGCACAGTGCCCATCATAGATACATCATCATTATTATTATTATTATTATTATTATTAGTATTATAAATTGGATGTTTGCCTTAAGTTCTCAGTGACCCTGCACAGTTAAGTGCAATATACTTAATGCTGTAACATGATCAGTTGTAGTTACCTGTAGGGGGGAGGGGTGAAAGATGTTCCAACCATAACCATCCTGTCTTTTATTCAGGCATAGTGTATCTAGGACTACATTATCTAATGTGTCCTTCCTTGTTGCGGTTGTTTAGCGCCAGGTCAGTCCTGATCCAGTAGACCTATGATCAAAGATGTTCCAGCTGTGATTACCCTGTCTGTTATTCAGACATAGTGTATCTAGGACTACATCATTCAATGTGTTCTCCCGAAAAACAACAGGGTGTGATTTGATAGATATTTGGTTGCTATTTCTAGCAGGTCATACAACCAAATGGGGATTCCATATCTGGTATGTGTGTGTGTGTAAGTGAGAGAGAGAGAGAGAGAGCTGGCTGTGTGCAAGCATCTACGATCAGTAGTCGGCCCTAGGCTGATTGAAGCCTTGTGAGCAGATTTAATAAAGGGAAACTGAAAGAAGCTTGTCATTTATGTATGTGTGTATATAGGCGCAGGAGTGGCTGTGTGGTAAGTAGCTTGCTTGCCAACCAC
>NW_026322105.1:0-526 GCF_001194135.2 Octopus bimaculoides
GTGTACTTCTTTAATAATATACATCAATCTGAATATCTGAATAAGTATGCGTGTTTGTGACAATATTACTCTGTATGCATGTATGTATATGCAGTCTGTGTGTGTTTGTGCATGTGCCTCAATAACGATATGGATGTGCAGTTTTTTTAATCTTTACAGGAATGATGAGTGTGACAGTATGTGCAATCTTTGTTTGTGGGTATGTGCTTCTATAAGGATATGTGTACATCTGTATATGTTAGTATGTATACATGTACGAATAAATGTGTGTATGCATAATGTTTGTGGTGTATGTGTGTGTGTGCGTGTGTATATGTGTGTTTGTGTGTATGCGTGCATGTGTGTATGTATGTAAGTGCCTCATAATAACATGTGTATGTCTGTGTATCTCAATATATATGCTTGCTTTTGCTAATATAAAACGTGCGCATATATTTCAATGTTATGCGTGTGTTTGTGTATGGTCCTCTAACAGTCTGTTAGAATATCTCAACCAGTCAACATGCAACATCCTTAATGTCCTTTC
>NW_026322106.1:0-223 GCF_001194135.2 Octopus bimaculoides
ATAGCGTCTGAAAAATGAAAGTGAAAACAATAGAGAGTGAGTGAGATATAAGAAAGAGAGGAGAGAACGAGTGCTAGCTAGTTAGACAAATAAGATAGATATAAATAGATAAGATACAGCCAGATAGATACAAAGAAATAGATATAGAGATAAAGATAGAGAGAGAGATAGAGATAGATAGAGAGAGATGGATAGAGAGATATAGATAGAGAGACATAGATAT
>NW_026322107.1:0-253 GCF_001194135.2 Octopus bimaculoides
AAACATCCCGACGATACAAAAAAGGACAGGAATAAACAGAGACAGATCATTCGGAGCTTCCTGTCCTCAGTCGAGTTCCAGATCGTCTTTGCAGTTTCGGCCGGTTACACTCGAGACTGATCCAATCTGGCCGGCCCCAAGAAAATCTAATCTAATCTAGAGTCCTTGGAAGAAAGCGAGCGAATATATACGAAAACAAGGACGAAACACGGAGAAATGGTACACAAGGTACATGATTACAAATACAAAGAAG
>NW_026322108.1:0-594 GCF_001194135.2 Octopus bimaculoides
TATATATATATATATATATAAACATATATATACATACACACACACACACATATATATATGCATATATATATACGTACATATATTTATATAAATACATACATATCCACATGCGTATATACATAGATATATATATTCATATATATTGTTACGAACACCCGCACGCGAAGTACCTCGACGAAGAGAAAACTCGCGCGCGAACGTCGATGCTCAGTGAGTCGGGATGTTCGCCACGACTAAGCCCAGCCGGAGCACGTAACGAAGACAACAGGCAAAAGGAGGAAGAAATAACACGGAGACCATACGTTGCGTAGTGGAACTAACTTTTTCTTTCTTTACATCATCAATACAAAATAAAACATTGCATTACAATTCAAATAACATTTAACAAAGGTTTCAGAACATTGCATAATCACAAGCTTACAATCAAGAGTTCATATATCAAGTTGAATTAAAAGTTCTTTCACTTCGTTGTTTTTCTTTTCCATTAACAACATGTCCCATCAAAGTTCTTTTCTTTTCTACCAGTTAACAAAATCTCTTTTTCTTTTTAAACATGTAACAAAGTTCTCTCTTTAAAGAATATTTACACAAACC
>NW_026322109.1:0-248 GCF_001194135.2 Octopus bimaculoides
AAGCAGTTATGGTCGCTGACAGAGGTGGTAGTAGTACCAATAATTGTCGGAGCCCTGAGAACAATGAGTAAAAATATTCAGATGTGCATGGAGCAAATAGGGGCTACAGTAAGGGTGGAACACTTTCAGAAAACAGGACTGCTTGGAACCACCCGAATACTCAGGATGGCTCTCGAAAAGTAAGGAGTGTTACCTTAGTTCACTGGTACTGAAGAGTTGACACTGTAGTACATCTCCGGCTTTAGAAG
>NW_026322110.1:0-209 GCF_001194135.2 Octopus bimaculoides
TGACTCAACAGGTCTTCTCAAGCATATCATATCACACGATGCATCAGGGGCACTCTTAAATGGGCCAGATATGTGTGGCTGCAATCTCACTTTAGTTCCTGAGTCTTCTCAATCACAGCATATCTCCAAAGGCCTCTGTGAGGGCCCAATGTTTGAAGATCATGCTTCACCACCTCATCTCATGTCTTCCTGGGTCTCCCTCTTCCACA
>NW_026322110.1:409-624 GCF_001194135.2 Octopus bimaculoides
CACATCCAGCAGACCATACTAGCTTCATTTCTTTCAAGCCTATGCATGTCCTCAGCAGTCATGGTCCATGTTTCACTGCTGTGTAGCATGACAGCTTGCACACATGCATCATACAATCTAACCTTCACTCTGAGCGAGAGGCCCTTAGTTGCCAGCAGAGGTAGGGCTCCCTGAACTTTGCCCAGGCTATTATTCTAGCTGCTACACTCTCAGAG
>NW_026322111.1:0-339 GCF_001194135.2 Octopus bimaculoides
TATATATAGATATAGTGAAGGCAAGTGGCTTAGTGGTTAAGGCATTCGGCGCACCATCGTGAGGTCATGAGTTCAATTCCCGGCAACGCGTTGTGTTCTTGAGCAAGACACTTTATTTCACGTTGTTCCAGTCTACTCAGCTGTAGTAGTACCTGTATTTCAAAGGGCCGGCCTTGTCACACTCTGTGTCATGCTGAATCTCCCTGAGAACTACGTTAGGGATACACGTGTCAGTGGATTGCTCAGTCACTTGCACGTTAATTTCATGAGCAAGTTGTTCCGCTGATCGTATCAGCTGGGACCCTTGTCATCGTAACCGAAGGAGTGCTCCTGTTGTAT
>NW_026322111.1:1273-3496 GCF_001194135.2 Octopus bimaculoides
CATCGCCTCTAGCTAGCTATGTGACACACGAAACCTGTGTCCTTTATAACCTTCGAACAGGGGAGGTCAGCAGTTTCTCCTTGCTGGTTTGGCATCTGCAGACTAGTTTCAGGGTGTTGCCCCTTGTCAATGCAGAGCAGCCAAGCTCCAGCCAGGCGGCGCTGCCGACTATCTGTTCGAAGGTTATTTATCTAATTTCAGTGGAATCTATCCACTGGTTTTCAGAAATAGAGTTATTAATATTTCTAAGTCTCTCTAAAGGAGACTACGGCAGCGGTACTGGAAATTAATAGTTATCGCCAAGCCAACAAACCAGAAGGTTTAAATTGAATAGAATTTAGCTGTTGTTACTAGCAGGTGAAGTGACCATATATAGATCAAAGAAAAAGAAATATTGATGAATAAATAAAATTCAACTGAATATAGTCTTTTCTTCTGTTACATGTTTCAGCCATTTGATGCAGCCACAGGAGTTGTCAAGTAATGTATATGGGGACAAAGGAGGCTGTGCTGATGTATGTTAGCCATTTGTTTGGTTTGTGGTAGGGCCTGTATGTACCAGAGCTCAAGTTGAACATGACATCTAAGAATCCGTGGCTGTGATTTTCAATCCCATGGAGGCAAGCGTGCTGATTAGATCTTTTCTAAGCCTGTCTAGTGTATGCCTGTAAGCCACTCCCCCAACCCTGAGATGGCCAGGGCGTCATCTCTGTAGAGGCCAAAAAGGACAGAGGGGCACTTTTTCCTAAGTGTATCAAGGATATACAATCCCCTGAAGGCACGTATGCCAGTGCAGTCAAAGGCTCTCATCGCTACATCAAAGGAACCCGTGGGGTTGGATTGCTAGACCCATGCTGATCCTTTGTTAAACAGCACTGTCTTTCTGGCATGCATAATGACTTCTATATCTATGTCACTGATGTGAGAGAAGCCCCTAGTGAAAGAAAGCACCTTGGCCAGTAGTCCTTTTGCTATAGACAAGTAAAAGTCAATTATATCAAATTGGGTGACCTTGCTCTGCCTCTTCCCTTGTTGGTGTTAAACCATGCAGTCACTTCATTGGTGTTGCATCACAGGGAAAAGTTGGTGACCCTCCTTATGTCATTATTGATATCTTTCAATATATGCTTGCTTGCCAGAACGATCTTGGATTTGACCTGATTGATCAGGCAGCGTTTAGGGTTTGAGGCAAAGTTTGGATTATGAACTTTTATGCTAATGAAGACGTTTCTTTTAGCTAGGAACTCTACCCTATCCACTATCTCTAGTTCATTAGCTAATTTTTTGGCTTCACTGTTGATGTCATTATATGTCTGTGGGGAAGCATGCCTATAATTTTGTGTGATGTTATTTTCTAGAGTGTCTATCATATATAAGTTTTTCATCTTACAAAATAGGCGAAACTAGTCTAGTGATTCTAGAAGTAGTCATGGGGTGGTTATAATCAAATTGCACTCTTCTTACAGCATTAAGAGTTTTTAACTCTTATTTCTAGCAATCTAAGTACTTTGACACCCTCATTCTCAGAAGAACAGAATGGAATAAGCTGAGCATGAGCAAACATCCCTGAAATTGTGACAAAATTTGAAACAATTATCATTATTATTACTTTTCTTTTATTCTTTTATTTGTTTCAGTTATTTCACTGCAGCCATGCTGGAACACCGCCTTTAGTCAAACAAATTGACCCCAGGACTTATTCTTTGTAAGCCTAATACTTATTCTATTGGTCTCTTTTGCCAAGCTATTATGTTATGGGGATGTAAACACACCAATATCAGTTGTCAAGCGATGTTGGGGGTACAGACATAGACATATATATATATATATATATATATATATATATACGACAGACTTCTTTCAGTTTCCATCTACAAAATCTGCTCACAAGGCTTTGGTCAGCCTGAGGCTATAGTAGAAGACATTTGCCCAACGTGCCATGCAATGGGACTGAACCCAGAATCATGTGGTTGGTAAGCAAGCTACTTACCACACAGACATGACTGCATCTATTTCTTTATTGTTATTTTATTTATTCTTCCCCATCTGTCTGACACTTGTATATCTATGCATATCTATGTGTGACAGTGTGTATACATGAGTAGGAGAACTGAGTCTATACTCGTATGTGTTATATGTATGTCTATTTGTGTGTGTGTGTGTGTGCATATTTAAATATGCATATGTGTGCGTGTGTGTATGCATATATATATATATATATAT
>NW_026322112.1:0-505 GCF_001194135.2 Octopus bimaculoides
CGACAATTGTTTCGACATATCTAGCATCGATTCCTCTTGGCTGGGACACTCAACAACTAGTTCAGGAGCATCTGGTGGTGCAGATGTATCTCATCAGGTGATAAATAAATACAGCTCATTAAAATGGCTGTTTTGCAATGTAACTTACCGTTTTGTAGAGAGAAAAGCAGCCAGATGGAGGAAATATTTTCATTTATATAGATCAAAAATAAAATCACAGATGGCAAAAAGAGAAACAAACACTCAATCCAGTGAGAAAAGTATTAAAAATAACCGTTAACAGATATGGATGTATAAACCCCCTTTGGGAAAGCTGCATAGCGCGAGTACACTTGCTCATACAAGCATCCGCAAAAATGTGAACATACGCACACATGAGGTTTGGTGCATTCATGCTCACAAGACAAGTTAGTTATCTACTTGATGTTTATAAGAATGGGGAAGTTAAAAGTAAGCTTAAGTCATCCATACCTTAAAGTAAATTAAATTAAGTTAACGGTTACTC
>NW_026322113.1:0-286 GCF_001194135.2 Octopus bimaculoides
TTGCTGCTGCTGCTAGTGTTATTGTTGATGGTGATGATGATGATGATGATGATGATGATGAGGATGATGGTGAGGTTGTTGTTGGCGGTGGCGGTGGTGATGGTGGCGGTGATTGCCGAGGTGGCGCTGGTGATGTCGGTTGTAGTCAGAATGGCTGTGTTGATAATGGATGGTAAAGGTTGATGGCGCTGGTAGAAAAGGGGAGAGCAGAGGAGGGGGAGGATGAGAAGGAGGATGAGGAGGAGGTGGAGAAGAAGAAGAAGAAGAAGAAGAAGAAGAAGAAGAA
>NW_026322114.1:0-233 GCF_001194135.2 Octopus bimaculoides
AAGTTGGTATAGATAAATTATGTAGCAGAGGTGTAATCAATATGTTCACACGACGTACATACTGGTGCTGTATGAAACATTGGTGTTTCGTTCAACATTCTTAAACCAACGCTTATTCGGGGACCTTTTGAGTGGGATGGACTACTCAACCTGATAAAAATTTTAACAGGACCCCACCTGCGAGGTCATGCGCTGTCTATCGCGATATGAGATCAGCATGTCGCCCACATATG
>NW_026322115.1:0-220 GCF_001194135.2 Octopus bimaculoides
GTATGTATGTATGTTTGTTTGTATGTATGTGTGTACATATATATGTGTGTGTCTGTGTGTATATACATATACATATGTATACATACAGACACGTAGATACATACAAATATATTTATGTACACGAACATACATTCACAAGCATACATAGATGCACACACATACATACATACACAAAAATACATAAATACATAAACACGCACACATACATACATACATACAT
>NW_026322116.1:0-229 GCF_001194135.2 Octopus bimaculoides
GACAGACAGACAGACAGACAGGCAGGCTGGTAGACACATAAAGAGAGAGAGAGAGATAGAGAGAGAGAGAGAAAATGTCAGAAAGAGAAAGAGACATGACAATTTATTAATGGAACACGATTGACATAAACAACTTTTACACGATACCTATAAAATTAAACATGCTCTACTACATAAGCAGCGGGACAGAAAGAGAGAGGCAGGAGAGAAGGAGAGAGAGAGAAGGAAG
>NW_026322117.1:0-247 GCF_001194135.2 Octopus bimaculoides
ATTATCATAATCATTATCATAATCAGTATCATAATCATTATCATAATCATGATTGTCATCTTCATCATCATCGTCGTCGGCGTCATCGTCATTGTCGTCACTCTCATCCTCATAAACACCACTACAAATGCAGTAGTGGCTACCCCCCCCCACCACTACCACCACCACTATCATCATCATCATCATCGTCATCATTACCATCATCATTAGTAGTAGCAGCAACGTATTTGTATAATCTTGATATCAT
>NW_026322118.1:0-209 GCF_001194135.2 Octopus bimaculoides
TATATATATGTATATACATATATAATACATGTGTAGCAAAACAGCGGCGCTCCAGCATGGCCACAGCTACGAGCTGAAACTACAAAGAAATATATATATGTTATATATATAATGTATATATACATATATATATTACATATATGTATGTATATACATATGTATTTGAGTTTATATATATATATATATATATATATAAACCCAAATACATA
>NW_026322119.1:0-270 GCF_001194135.2 Octopus bimaculoides
ATCATAATATTAGAATCATACTTAAGGCGGCAAGACGGCAGAATTGTTAGTACCCCGGGCAAAACACTTAGCGGTATTTTGTCTGCCAATACGTTCTGAGTTCAAATTCTGTAGAGGTCGACTTTACCTTTCATCATTTCGGGGTCGATAAATTAAGTACCGGCTGTGTACGAGGGTTGATCTAATCGACTGGCTCTCCCCTCTCCCCAAAATTTCGGGCCTTGTGCTTAGAGAAGAAAAGAATAGAACTGTATTATATATATATATATA
>NW_026322120.1:0-1090 GCF_001194135.2 Octopus bimaculoides
ATATACATATACATATATATATATGATCCCACGCATTTACTGAGAAACATATATTTGCTCTTCTAATGAGGAGACAGCTCTCCGATATGTAATTAAAACGATTCCCGTAGTAGTGAATGAAAATATATTTTAAGGGATTATATAACTTTTCTTTTAACAAATGTGTAATTGGTCTATGTTTCTTTTATATTTTATCAATTTTTCAGAAATCCGATTCATATGTTTTTATGTTGCTAAGGGACTTTAAGAATATTATGTGACATTTAGCATCGACACTAAAGGAGACTTTCTTTTTTATTTCTATTTCATTTCTTTTTGTTTCTATACCATGTAAAAAAAATGCTGTCTCATGATGTTGTCGCATTATAAAAATTGTAGTTGAAAACTAAATAAATATAATATCATATAAAATGTTTTCTAATAAATATTCATATAAGAACGACAAGTGCGTCCAGACGAAGCCGTATATATTGTACTTAAAGAAAAGCCAGACTATAATATTGACTATAAGTCATGAAGAATCAGTGGTGATATAATAGCAATAAAACAAATTAAAGTGTAAAGAAAACGTAGTAAAAGACATATGATCATATATGAATATAGCCATCGGTGGATAATTGAATCCCCAACATAAGGAAAAAATCGAATTTGAGGTAGGGTATTGTCCATTATTGTTGTAACTAGGTGAGAACAGATATTCTTGCTATCGAGAAATGCATCTTGTAGGAGTATGCAAAACTTTATAAGGCAACACACCAATTGAAAAAATTGAGCAAAGAAGCTTCCCAGTAAGAACATATTCTTCGTTTTTATGATAGCATATTCTTTGAAAAAACAATTGTTTAGAACAATTTATTTTTTGTACATATATATATATATATATATATATTATTATGATTATTATTATTATTATTATTATTATTATATATATATATTTATTTTCTTTAAGTTAATAAATAACTCGGACTAAATAAATTGGTTAATAGATACCAGGGTAGCAAAGATCACAAAATGACTGTGGCGTAACACCTGTTTATGAGGTAGAAACTCATAAACATGTATATATATATATATATATATATATATATAT
>NW_026322121.1:0-877 GCF_001194135.2 Octopus bimaculoides
CTCCCAAGATACAAGAAAATCTATTTCAATGCATGAAGAATCGTCTAAAACAAATACAAAAACGAATTATCATTGCATCTCCTGAAATATCGTCTTTCCTGAATCATTGGAATACAGCTTATTTAATAACATAGCTCAAAGCTAACGAAACATATATGCAACCTATAATTATATATCGTATTGAAACGTTTAGCTATTACCAAAACGAAATAAAATCTAATGAAGAGCGAATGAATGACTAACTTTCTAGCATTGAAATAACAGCTATCGTATCAATGACATCTCGGGTCTCGCGTGCTATAGACTCTTCATGCGTTTGTATATAATCGAAGATACACGACTGTTGATTGTTACAGAATTCATTCACGGTAAAGTTAGTAGTGAAGTTGCTGTTCCAAAAAGCTGGTAGGTAATCTGGATGTTGATAACTGCTCGCATTTCGGCCATTTTCGTATTGAAATATTGAATCAGTGGTGGCCCCTGAAAATAACAAAAAATTGCATAATATAAAGTGCCTAATATATAAATGAAGAGCTGATATACCTAAATATACACACGCGCGTGCATAAAAAGGTACACTCACACACACATACACACAAACACGCACACAAACTCACACATGCACGCACACACACACACATACGTTCATACATACATCCTTCTTGGTGAAACATTGCAACCTGCTGTTTACATTAATTTTCTGTGAGAATATATATATATACCTATATATACATATATACATACATGCGTACCTATATATATATATATATATATATGTATGTATGTATACATACATACATATATATCTATATGTATATATATATATACGTACATATATGCACACATGCATACGTATATGTATATATATATATATATA
>NW_026322121.1:1672-4334 GCF_001194135.2 Octopus bimaculoides
TGATGCGCTGTTGCAAAGTTTGGTGTTTAGTGCACTTACTTTTTGAGGAGGTCTGCCCTGCTGTTATGATAATATCTCATATGTATGTGAAGATTCTATGAAACTTTCTGGAGGCCAAACTCACCGATCTTGGAACCTCTGATGTGTAATTTCAGCAGGATTGGACCGTTACGCAAACTGCCAAATGATCAATGCAAATTTTGAGAGGACTATTTGTAGGACACTTGCACTTACGCAGGGACATTGGACGGCTTTCACATTTGTCTGATTTTACCCGCTGTGGTTATTCTTTTTCTTGTGTACCTGAGGGCTGAGGTTTACACAGATTGAACAATAACCATTGGGAAATAGAAACCTACTATACACCAAACAATCTCGCAAATACCACCGGAAATTACTCGTTAAAAAGACTTCAGAGGATCGAAACCAAAACAGTATATAGAGGCTAATGTGTGGAGGATATTTTAAAGCCCAAATAAATCAACGTTTATCAGTTTATTCTAAGGCTCACATTTACCTCGACCTATTGCCAACTTGTAGAAGGTGTCAGTTTTTTTATATTTCTATTTTAGAAGGTTTTTAGCGAACTCTGTATGAACTAGTATTGAATTTTAGTTAAGAAGCCGGGACATTGCATATGTTTAAAGCTGAACTATTAAATTAGAAGATCATATTTTCACTTACAGCGTAAACCGAAATTTGTGTAAATAGTCCGTTCGTCTGAACCAGTTGAAATATAGGAATTATTAGGAAGCTGGAAGTCATCGCTTTTGTTGCCATTGAACGTTCCTAGCAATCCGTTTGTGTATATCGATGACTTGTTTATAGTCACAGAGAGACCAAATTGTAAGATTTTATTTGCGAATGTGATACTGGCTGTGATACCTGTAAGTAAATAGATAGACATAAATATCATATATACATTCACTATACATAAGTGTTTATGTGTATTTGTGTGTGTTTGTGTGCATATGACTGTGTAAGTTTGTATGTATGATGGTTGTGCATTGTTTATTAAAATAACAATGCTTTTGAAGTAGGTCCTTCATACATAGATTCATAGGCACATACATACATGCATACACGTGTATTTGTGTTATACGTACGTAAACGCATAGAAACACTCACACCTACTCTTTCTCTCTCTCTCTCTTTCTCTCACATACGCACACACACACATACATGGATAATTATACGTCATAATTTGAAGGTAGATTGTCTTTTGAAGTACATACTCACACAAATACCAACCTTCATACACATACTGACGGCTGCAAAAGTGTTTTCTTGTTTAGTACACTGCCAACTGTTAGAAAACAACCTGGGTGCAAGCCGTCTCAGGAGTAAACATTGTCATTTTAAAGCAACTAAGATTACGCTATCTCTTGTGCCCGTCCTCCTTTTTGTCTTTTTAAGATGGAAGGGTATTAATTTTCTACTCTAGGCACAAGGCCCGAACTTTTGGGGGAGGGGGGCCAGTCAATTAAAACGATCCCAGTACGCAACTGGTACTTAATATATCGATCCTGAAAGGATGAAAAGCAAGGTCGAACTCGGCAGAATTTGAACTCAGAACATAAAGACAGACGAAATACGGCTAAGCATTTTACCCAGCGTGCTAAGATTTCTGCTAAGTTGACGCCTTTAAGAAGGAAGGTTATGATATAAGGAAAAGTTTGGGTAATATATCTATGTCAGCCACTCATTGATCGATCTGAGAGTAAATATAGGGCATATACATACCACTGGAGAAAATAATCCAATAAATTTCTTGGTCAGGTACAGCTCTTCGTATAAAAACTCCATTTTCTCGCCACTGGAAATCCTTCTGCGATTGAAACTGAGTCAGTTCTGCGTAATTTTCGGTAATGACTACAGCTGTAAAATAATTCCAAACCGATTATTAATAGTATGACATTACCGTCCGCAACTCTGTATTGGATTCTCTGCCACTGTAGGTAAGCATACGAGTTATTTGCCTCTCTCTCTCTCTCTCTCTCTCTCTCTCTCTCTCTCTCTCTCTCTCTCTCTCTCTCGAATGCCATATGAATGTTTTACATAACATTCTGGCTAGTCACATTTGTTTACCTCTTCTTTATTATCAGCACCACCTTCGCAAAAATAAAGAATAAGTGGAACAAAATATGGCAAGCTAATCGGTTGTCTCGCTTACCTTCTGCGTTGAGGGATGTCATTACTTGTACGTGAGTTTCCGGTGTTTTAAATGCAAACGCCTCGAATACTGTTGCCTCTCCCGTAACGATTCTTCTGGTTCGACATTGTATCTTCATGATTGATGAATCGTCTGTCCTGTTGAAAATATTCAGTAAATCGAACTCACCATAGCCATTAAATGTATAGCTTACTCCATCAAGTGTTTTGAAGTGAGGATCACCAAACATGAATGCTAAAAATAAGACAAGAGAAAGTTAGGATTTAAAAAATAGTATATCGACAAATATATACAACAAATATATATACAACAAATTCTTATACATATTAAATGTCAAACGTATACTTCTTATATGTTAATATAATTACAGCTTTTAAGACTGTTAAACTTCATCTTTAATTGCTAAACACTATTAATATCTAAACTTCATTTGATTTAGTTTGATCTGTAATCATTATCGCATCACTTTTTCTTGGACCTAATATATAA
>NW_026322122.1:0-268 GCF_001194135.2 Octopus bimaculoides
CACACACACACACACACACATATACATGCCACTACATATACATGCCACTACATATACATGTACAAACTTACAGATATATATGTAGCGATATATATGTGTATATATATATATATATATAGGTATGCATATATACATACACACACACACATACATACAATCACATATATATGTACAAACACACATATACTTATGATATATATATATATAGACACACACACAGACACACACACACACACATATACATGCCACTACATATACATCTACAAAC
>NW_026322123.1:0-204 GCF_001194135.2 Octopus bimaculoides
ATATATATATATATATATATACATACACACACATGCATACGTGCATGTATACACACACACACACACATATATATATATATATATACAGAGAGAAGGAGAGAGAGAGAGAGAACATAATATATATTACATATATCTGTGTGTGTGTGTGTGTGTGTGTATTTATACATATATTAACATACGCTGACGTATATACACGCATACAAA
>NW_026322124.1:0-373 GCF_001194135.2 Octopus bimaculoides
CTCGAACAGTGCAGATGGAAGCTTAACGGACGCACGTAGGTTCGAATTCCACAGGAATGGTTCAGAGTGGCCCGAACGGACGCACGTACGTTCGAATTCCGCTCGAAAGTTGCAGAGGGAGGCAGAACGGACGCATGTACGTTTGAATGCCACTCGAACGGTACAGAGGGAGGTCGAACGGATGCATGTACGTTCGAATTCCGCTCGATCGTTACAGATGAAGGCCGAACGGACGCGCGTACGTTCGATAACGCTCGAACAGTGCAGATGGAGGACGAACGGACGCAGGTACGTTCGAATTCCACTCGAACGGTGCAGAGGGTGGCCGAACGGACGCATGTACGTTCGAATTCCAATCGAACGGTACAGAGGG
>NW_026322125.1:0-580 GCF_001194135.2 Octopus bimaculoides
ATATATATATGTATATATATATACACAATAATAAATCTCTATGGGAGGTATAAACAGTAGCTGCACGGTATCGTGAAATATATTTGCCACTTAAATGTGGCTAACACTTAAGGGTGGACGCTACTGTAGCTTGTAGCTCCAGCAAGACATTTCTAACTCGCTATTGATACAATTTCTGTGCCTATCAGTATTTGCAAAGTATTTCGAGATCAGTGGCTTTTCGTCACTGGAAAAAAGGATATATATATTTGCATTGGGAAAGCACTTCACGTCGACAACCGTTGATTGTGACACGCTGATGTCGGGTCAATACCCAGAAACCCGGGTTCGTGTGTATCACGTCAGGTTGAATATGGGAAGGACTTCCCTTTGCAAATATTGATAGGGCAAAGAAGGTATGTCATTAGCCAGCTGGAGGAGATGTCTTCCTGAGAATACAAGCTACAATAGCATCCACCCCTACGGGTGAGAAACATTTAAGTGGCAAATATAATTCACGATATATATATCGTGAATAACCAGCCGAAATCGCAAAGATAATCTGGATCTCGACTGAAGAAAGAAAACTCCGAATGACCTG
>NW_026322126.1:0-257 GCF_001194135.2 Octopus bimaculoides
ACCCAGAACCATCTGGTTGGTAAGCAAGCTACTTACCACACAGCCACTCCGTGGACCAAGTCCAGGATGAAGAATTTGTAAATCAATTTTATATCATTTGAGCACTACTATGCATTTTCTATACTGAGCATATCTAGCACACACCTTTCAACTGTATACATACATTCAAACGTTTACGTAGGTATATACATTATACATACATACGATCCTATATATATATATATATATATCATCATAAATATACAGGGATTAGCAAT
>NW_026322127.1:0-526 GCF_001194135.2 Octopus bimaculoides
ACATATATATATATATATATTGTGTGTGTGTGTGTGTGTGTGAGCGTGGAGAAGAATGAAATAGAGATAGCGAAAGCGTGTGAGATTGAGGGAGGGAACTGACTGATACATGTTTGTTCGTTTACGCAAAAAAGAGAACATATATGTCATGCACGTAGTAGAGCATTTTTTATGTATTCGAGACATTCTAATTCTACTTTGAGAATATAACGTTAATTCATTGTTTCAGAAGATACACACTAACACATTTCGAATTCCTAACCCAAATAATCATCACTATGCATGTATGTATTTATTGCCTTATTACAAACCTTTGCCTCATTTCGGCGACGATAGAAGATTGGCCACTTCACATCTCTCTCGCACTCTCTCTCTCGCTCTCTCTCTCTCTCTCTTTTCTTTTTTCTCTTTTTATCTTTCTCTTTCTCTCTCTCTCTCTCTCTCTTTCTCTCTCTATCTCAATCACTCATATCAACATACTCGTATCTATAGATATAAACATACGCATATATTTATACACATTTAC
>NW_026322128.1:0-694 GCF_001194135.2 Octopus bimaculoides
CAAAACTTAGCAGAAAATTCCAAAAAATAAAAACGTTACGATGTGTTATATGGCGTAAAGCAGTTTTCGGCCACTATTTCATTTGATTATAGTTAACAACAAGTGCTGTCACACACAAGATGATAGCTTCCAAATCTTGTATTCTGACTGGGTAAATATGATCAAACTTTAAATCTCTATTCCATTTTAAATATTTCTTTTTCAGGAAAAAGTTAAATATCCCCCGAGATTCAGTGTGCAAAATTACAACAATACAAAGAATTTTAAAATTATCACCAAGCTTTGAAATGTCTACAGGTGCAATAAAGCAGAAAATATTCTGTCTAGCTTTTTGTCAAAAGTGGTAGATGATGATCACGTGATTAGCCTTAAAAATATTTGTAGGTTCCCCACTACTTCCGTGCTTTAATATGGAACTATATTTCTGAGCCAAAAATTAAGGCTGATAGGGTTGAATGAACATGTCTAGTGACAGGCACAGAAGAAGGCAATCTAAATTTAGCATGTTAACTATTAGAGTGGACAGTAGTGGTTCCTACGTAGTTCAGTTTACCCTATGTGTCTCTATACGCAGGCATCAATTTTTGTTCCACACTAAATATGTACGTCAGTGTAATTACAGGAAAAAGTCAGGATTGTGTCCAAAGTTTAGTTTGTTTGCTCCTATATGTCAACATTTCAAGCAGCAGCAGAA
>NW_026322129.1:0-217 GCF_001194135.2 Octopus bimaculoides
GTCTGTTGTTATTTTTTGTATATTCTCCCATATATATATATATACACACAGAAATTCAAAAACTAGAGTAGTGGGAAGAATTATATAGTGATGGGCATGTAATCGTGAATTAAAATATGTTTAAAGATCAAAGTTGGTTATGCGTGCAAGTTTAGATGTGTTCTGTATTTTTAGATGAAAAAGTTTTCCTTATTCAAACGAAAGGAATTTAAGTGAA
>NW_026322130.1:0-248 GCF_001194135.2 Octopus bimaculoides
AACCACAGCCCCTTCCACCACCACCACCATCGCCACAATCATTACTGTAATTCACAAGATACATCTCTGCATCATCATCATCATCATTGTCGTCATCATCGTCGTCATCACTGCTGCCATCTGATTGACAAAGATATGCAGAAATATCCACACGGATTAAGATATTCTGCTGTCACAGCATTTTCTACACTGATATCATGTCATTATTCAGATTGTATTATGCTTGATAGTTAAATAGCAATATATAT
>NW_026322130.1:258-845 GCF_001194135.2 Octopus bimaculoides
GTCATTATTCAGATTGTATTATGCTTGATAGTTAAATAGCAATATATATGAGTGTGTGTGTGTGCATGCGTGTACACGCGTTTGTGTGTACACGCGTTTGTGTGTACATTTGTATGTAGCAAGGGTGTGTAGCTAATGTGTATGTGTGCGTGTGTAATACATATTCACAATTATATATTGTGTACGAATGTTGATGTAAGTGTATGTAGAAATATGGTAATGTATACACACAACAAAAATGATTCGAAGAAGTGTACATCAACAAGTATCATTCCCATACATAGATGCATAATGTTTGCTTCTATGCATGTATGTATGTATGCATGTTTGTATATATATGCATCTATATAGATAACAGTATCAGTAGAGTTGAAAGCAAATTTCCGTAAAGTTGTTGCCTACCTACACTCAAACACATACACCAGCTAAACTTATGTACATGAGTGTATGCCTTTCCTTCTCTCTCTCACACTTTTGCTATATATATAAAGCATGCAAATATACATTCATACACAGCACACACACATATATATATGCATGTATGCATATATATGTGTGTGTGTGTATATATATATATATATATATAT
>NW_026322131.1:0-145 GCF_001194135.2 Octopus bimaculoides
ATATATATATATATATGTATACATATATGTATATATATGTTTACATATATACATATATATACATGTATACATATATACATACATATATATACATGTATACATATATACATACATATATATATATATACACATATATATATATACA
>NW_026322131.1:369-500 GCF_001194135.2 Octopus bimaculoides
ATATATGTATATATATATGTGTATACATATGTTTGTATGTATATGTATATGTATATATATATGTGTATACATATATGTTTGTATGTATATATATATGTATATATATATGTGTATACATATATGTTTGTATA
>NW_026322131.1:510-613 GCF_001194135.2 Octopus bimaculoides
ATGTATATATATATGTATATATATATGTGTATACATATATGTTTGTATATATGTATATGTATGTATGTATATATAAGCATATATGTATATATATATATATATA
>NW_026322132.1:0-382 GCF_001194135.2 Octopus bimaculoides
ACCACCACCACCACCACCACCATCACTATCATCATCAACCTCTAGACACTACCAAGGCGAATGAGTGGCCGAGATCAAAATAACCCCATGAAAGGGATACCAGTCCATGGCAGGTTTACTCATTTATAGCTGAATAGACTGGAACAATGTAAAAATAAAGTGTTTGCTCAAGAACACGATGCACTACTCGAGCTGGGAATCGAAACTTGATTTGGCGGTCCTGAGTGCAAACACCCTAACCATTAGGATATGTAATGCACTTTTCTTAATGTCATCCCTACATCGTTCTAATTTATTTAAACAGCGTGATATAACCCCAGTGTCACATCTCTGATGGCGCTGCTCTCTCATTCACAGCTGCTGCTACTGCCGCTGCTGCTAC
>NW_026322133.1:0-442 GCF_001194135.2 Octopus bimaculoides
GTGAGACTGAACCCAGAACCATGTGGTTGGGAAGCAAGCTTCTTACCACAGAACCATGCCTGAGCCGGTGTGAATAAATAAGTATTAGATTTGACAGAATGATATGAATATTGTAGGGTTAAAGATAACACTGATATGTGTATATAGTTTGAGTTTTGTATGGGGCTTGGGTAAGTTCACCCTTTTGATACCAAGCCGCCTGAGACTGCCTCTGGCTCTCATACAAATGTCTTGTTTTCAAAAGTTCTGAATTAAAATCTTCCACCAAACTTTAGTTGCAATTTATGTTCCTAACACTAGCTTAATGATAACTAAGTTATTTTACTAAATTTTTTGTTATATTTAAAATTAATTGAAAGATACACAGAGTATCTCAACAGAAATATGGTAGAAATAGGCTGTGTGGTAAGTAGCTTGCTTACCAACCACATGGTTCCGGGTT
>NW_026322134.1:0-504 GCF_001194135.2 Octopus bimaculoides
AAATGTCCACATAGCACGAGTAGCGAAGACGAAGACTAAATAAACCAGTAGATCCTGGATGTCTGGCTTTGCATAAATAATAATGATTTGCCTTCATCTGTGGAATATACTCAAGTACATTAATACAAATACATGTATATAAACAGTATACTTACATATACGGACGTATACATACATATATATGCACATGACTAGCTTAAATAGCCCGCCTAAACAACTTGTCGTGCGATCCCGGACAGGATATCAGCGCAGTAATGTATATATATGTATGTACATATAATTTCAAAATAAGGTGATTAAAATCAAATAGGCAACAAGGATATCTAGGGGTAATGCATAACCTCTGGATATCCTTGAAATAATCAAGATATACTTGACCTGAAAAGCAGCCGGCGGTATACACTTCACATGGATTTTTACCACCTCTGAGGTTCCGCCCGCTATGAAACATATGTAGCCCGGATCTTACACACTCCATTCCGTAACTCTTGTATATATATATAT
>NW_026322135.1:0-343 GCF_001194135.2 Octopus bimaculoides
ACGCAGTGGGACTGAACCCGGAACTATATGGTTGGGAAGCAAGCTTCTTAACAAACAGCCGCGCCTGCGCCTAATTATAACTGTGTTGCTATATATCCTGATGTGACAGTTCCGCAGTAATTAATGCTGGCTGATGTATGCAACGTGCAGCATTCGGAGTTTATCGGACAGACAAAAGACATTTCGGTTAATGATCCGCCATATCTGTAGAATGTCTCTAGAATCAGTGAACGGCTGAATGGCATGCAATCACATGACATATTAGAGCTCCGTCTTCAAAGTGCAGCAAAGATTATACATACATACATACATACATACATACATACACACACACACACGTACG
>NW_026322136.1:0-450 GCF_001194135.2 Octopus bimaculoides
ATATATATATTTAAACAACGAGGGTAGAAGTTGATATTAATCAATTAAAACCAGTGGCTTACCATATTTGAAAAGTCCGAAGATTAAGAATTATATTACACACAAATTAAGAGGAATGACCACCAAAGTAGACTCGTAATATGCTAAAGATAAACGTCAAATCGCCTTACCACAAAAAGTGTGTTCTCGAGAAAATTTCAGCAAAACGCCAGAATGTAAAAATGAGCAAGACATGAAAATATACGAAATAAAAAAAGGATTACCTACGTACTAATGGTTTCGTTTGTTGGTACGTAGTTAATCGTTTTTCGTTTCGTATATTTTCATTTGTCTTGCTCAATTTTACATTCTGGCGTTTTGCTGAAATTTTCTTTCAGAACACACTCTTCGTGATAAGGCGATTTGACGTCTATCTTTAGCATATTAGGAGTCCACTTTGGTGGTCATTCC
>NW_026322137.1:0-425 GCF_001194135.2 Octopus bimaculoides
AAGGGATCCTTATATATAGCCAAGAGAAATAACCCATTCATTTTCCTAAACAATAGATCCACTTATTTCGCTTAGTGACTTATTCACGAATATACCAACACTAGTGCCCCTGAGGGTAATATTCTTTGGGAACGCACAAAAGCCCTTTTCAGATTAACCCGTTATTACGTAACATACTTCACGATTTAAGTATACTTACCTTATTAGTATTCCCTCTTATGTTCTATATACTCTGGGAACGCATTAAAGCCCTTTTCGGGGCTACTTCATTCGAATTCTTACTATCGGGTAACTAATTTCATGTTATTGCATAACTGACTTCATAATTTGGGTATTCATAACTTATTGGGAACCAAGGGATGGGATAAGCCCCGCTTTCCCGGGAATTACCAGGTATGTCAGCTAGTATATATAAATATATATAT
>NW_026322138.1:0-1001 GCF_001194135.2 Octopus bimaculoides
TAACCAATTCCGATGTTTAACAGTAGACGCGTTTCTGGATCATGATTGATCCAATTTTTTTCTCCACATCATCCCTTCATAACACTGAAACTGAAAGACTACATTTTTATAGCCGATTTTCAGATTCTTTGCTTCCTTTTAAAAAATGCATATTTTGTGATGGAAAAAACTAGATCCAAAACTGGATATAAATCTCTATTCTCTTTATTATAGATTCAATATTTTCTCTACCTTAAACATGCAGTCTCTATAGAGACATATGGATCTACCGATGTGAAGATAGACTGAGGTTAGTAAATCAAAGCTAACTAGAGTTTTTTATACACTCACTGAGGTTAGCCAGCATCAATAACTGGTAAATGTGACTATGGTACCCACTTGGATTTTATATCTCTACCAACCAAAATTTGGTTTTATCATGCCAGCATGGAAGGCAGACGTTAAACGATATTGATATGTATATATATATAAATATATATACATAAATATATATATATTATTATTATTATTATTAATAAATTTCAGGGTGGCAAAAAAAGTTTAGAAATTCTTTTTGTTACCAGTGGTCTAGCGAGAAGAAAAAACTAGTCAATAGACTATACACTATTCATATAAATACATACAGTGTGCATTTAAACACATAAAGAGATGTCCATAATAGGACATCTAACCCGCAAGAAGGAGCAGTCAAACTTCAAACCACAATTAGGGATAATTTCGAAAGGGAATGAAAAATAAAAACATTTACCATCTATTTCCTGTACCATGATTTCAAACTATTTTCAGCAAAATAAAATAATTTGCTAGGCCAGCTATCATCAGCAGGAAAGCTAAGATTAGCATATAAACATGAAGCAATACAGAGAACATGCCTTGTGCTTATATGTTATAATTTTTCATTCCTTCCGAAATTATCCCTATTTGTGGTTTGGAGTTTGACTGCTCCTTCTTGCGGGTTAGATGTCCTATTATGGACATCTCTGATGTGTTTAAATGTACAC
>NW_026322139.1:0-233 GCF_001194135.2 Octopus bimaculoides
AAATCTTGCCAATGCAGACCAGCATCTGTTTCCAAGGCCATCTTTACACCATTATAGACCGCCCACCAACCCACCAGGCAAATCAATTTTCTGAACCTTATAGTATTTCTTTATTGTCAGTAAGCCACAGAATATACAAATCAGAATTGGAGCCCCTAAACCTGTGAAGACTCAGATGCTCAGATTACATGTCAACTGCATTAACTTAACCTATGAAAGAGAACTTGCAACAG
>NW_026322140.1:0-299 GCF_001194135.2 Octopus bimaculoides
CAACGTATTTCTCCAAGAATACAGGTATTTGATTATGCAACTGCTTGTTTGCATTAATAAGATATACTTGTGTTTCCTCGGGCGATATGCGAGTGTTGTCTCAGTTTTAAATCGATGACATCATTCAAGGCCATCTTTGTCGTAGTTTGAATTTAGCGGCTGAAAAACCCATGATGTTTGCCGTGGAGGAGTGTTTGTCGGTCTGTTATTAATGATAGTATATGGTACAATGTGGCACTTCAGTGATATTGGTCCTCAACTTGGTTGTATATCAGATTTGTTCATCATGGTTGGCCGCA
>NW_026322141.1:0-475 GCF_001194135.2 Octopus bimaculoides
AATTTACATAAGACCTAATTGTTTCATGCTTTAGAGCTGCAAGGAATCGGTATAACATGCCATGCATCTACAAGCGGTCTTTCAGGCTCAGTGCAAAGAAAACTGTTAGTAGCTCTTTTGTAAATTCTACATATTAAACGATACACACATACATACATATACACACACGGACACACTCAGACATATATATATACTTAATTATATCGAAGAGAAATGGAAATTAATAAAAATTTTCACTTCCAGTGGTCTAGCGTATAAAAGTTTAGTCCAAAGACTAATGAATTACTAATAAGATACAGTGTATATTTAAACACATAAGAGGAATCCACTCATGGTATTCCTTACGCTAGAAAGAACATCTAGGTTCTATAACCACAAAATTAGGGATAAAATTCCGAAAGGAACAAGATGAAAAAATAAAAACTTTTGGTAAAAGCTGTTTTTTCTAGCGTAAGGAATCCCATGAGTGGATTCC
>NW_026322142.1:0-406 GCF_001194135.2 Octopus bimaculoides
ATATATATATATATATAAATTTCCTTATATTCATATGGAAATAAGTGAAAAGAAAAAGAAAAAATGAAAAAAAACTATAAAGGAATGAATAAGGAAGGAAGAGGATCTGTAAAATGATAAACGTATATATAAAAGTTCAATGATATTACGATCTGAAAAGTAAGTCGAGGAAAACGAAAACAAATATGGAAATAATCACGAGTATATATATACACATATACATATATAAACATTTTTATAAAAAATATATAAGGGTGTTTGTATATGTTTGTGTGTATGTATATATTTATATCATCCATATGTAATACATATATATGTATCTATATATATAATACATTTATATATGTAAGTGTGTATCTGTAAATATATGTATATATGTGTGTGTGGGTATATGTATACATATATA
>NW_026322143.1:0-978 GCF_001194135.2 Octopus bimaculoides
TATATACATATATATATATAACTTCCATTTCTCTCTCATCTTCTCTTTCTCTCTCTCTCTCTTTCCCTCTCTCTGAATGCTAAGACTTTTTTCTCACTGTAACTTTCATCTTTATATGCTAATTTATAATTCTCTTTTCATTTTGTTGTTTAATTTATTTCCTACTTCGCATTTAATACACACACACACACACACACATACATACATACATACATGCATACATACATACATACATACAAACATTCATACATATATATATATGTATATATGCATGTACGTATGTATATGCTTCAATGTTTGCATATATGCGTGTATATACGAATCTGCATATATGTGTACGTTGGGCGTTTTCTAGTTTATAGCGTTTTCTCCTCAACATAAAACGTCTTTGCTGGGAGATTCTTCGTTGGAATATGTAGTTTTTATTTTACGTGGTGGGATTAAATGAAAGAAAAAAAAAGTGATTGTGAATAAGTGTAGTATATTTATTTGCTTGTTTATCGCAAGAACCATCTTCGGAGAAAAGTGTTTATTATTTTATATTTTGAATGCAAATGTAAAAAATTGAGAGGGACGCACGCACACGCACACACATACACACACGCACACACACATACACACGCGCGCACAGATGTATATATTTATACTTATACTAATATGTATTATATGCACGTCAATATATATATATATGTATATACATGCATATGTATTGACATATATATTATACATATATGTGTGTGTGTATTTATGTATTTATATATATGCATATATGTAAACAAATGCATATGTATATATTATATATATATAAGTTTATAATATATATATATGTGTGTATGTGTGTATGTATGTGTATATGTCTATATATACATACGTATAAATATGTGTATATATATAGAAATATATATATATAATGTATAAGAATATATATATTAATATTTACATATATATATACATGTATATATATATATACATATATAA
>NW_026322143.1:1547-2036 GCF_001194135.2 Octopus bimaculoides
GCATCATAAACATTCATAATGTTCATTTCAAATGATGCATAGACGTATACGAGTATGTATGTGTGTGTGAGTGCGAGCGTGCGTGCGTGCGTGCATGTGTGTGTGTGTATTTTGTATTAAGAATTTATAATGATTTCGAAGGCTCTGCTTTGCTGTTGTGCAAGACGATGTAATGAAAGTAAATGCGTGGCGATTATTCCGATTTCACTATTGAAACATAAACAAAAATAAATGCAAATGCCTTTTTTAAATAAACGTTTTACAAGATATATTTATGCATATGCGCATGTGTGCAAAATGCATAAATATTTGTCTGCAATAAAAATCGAAATATTAAACAAGCTGTTTATTGAATATTCAAATAAAAGTATGAAACGTAAATATGAAAGGTTTCTGTCCGGCTTGAGAAAAGTTATATTGTGTATAAATAAATAAACCATCAATCAAAGGGATAACGCTATGCATACACACACACGCACGCACACACAC
>NW_026322144.1:0-454 GCF_001194135.2 Octopus bimaculoides
GCAAAATTTGAAACCATTATTATTATTATTATTATTATTATTATTATAAACTCCAGGAAATCTATATGGTTTAGGTAGTATATTCAGAATAATCCAACGGAATATATCTCTAAATTCTTACCTAATGAGAATATTTGTGGATTTATACTGGCTGTTGAATAACGTATTTTGAATACCTAACTGAGAGGAAACCGGTAAACTTCTTTATTAATAATATATATATATTAACGAAGAAACGGCGACGATTCTGTAAATAATAATCCTTTCTATTATGGGCACAAGGCCTGAAATTTCGTGGGAGGGGGTAGCCGATTACAACGACCTGAGTCCTCATTTACTATTTATCGATCCTCGACGGAATTTGAACGTAGAACGTAATTCCGCTGAGCATTTCGTCCGGCGCACTAACGATTCTGCCTGCTCACCACCTTAATAATAATAATAATAATAATAA
>NW_026322145.1:0-301 GCF_001194135.2 Octopus bimaculoides
TAAAAACAGTTGCTCCCGCAAGGCAAATTAAATAAAATTTGGGATTTTGTGGAGGGTCAAAGTTGGTAACACAAACAGGACAGGGAAAACAAACATGAAGGGCTGCTAAGCCTAAATGAGGTTGTGATGGCAGACACGTAAAGCAAGCTAGGACAGGAGACAAACAAAAACACGTCTTCCTTGTTCCAATTACAATGGAGAGAAAGAAAGAAAGATGGCCGATGGTCACGTGGGTGCCACATGAGAAAGGAAGGAGGAGTGAGGGAGAGAGAGTGACAGAGTAATAGGATAGAATAGTGGG
>NW_026322146.1:0-413 GCF_001194135.2 Octopus bimaculoides
ATAATACGGGTGGCTAATGCGCAATTTTACAATCTAAAGGCAGAAATATTTACGTCACTAAAGTGGACAAAGGGCACTAATCAGCACCAGTATTGCTAGAAATAAGAGTCAAAATAACTCAAAAACCACAGATAACACTATTTTAATGACTGACAAGGGACGATTTTGTGTATAACCTTAGGTTTCAGGTTTTAGCTATACCAATTTTCAGATGCTTCTCATTTAAAATAGCAGTAAAGCCATCTCCATGGACATGGCACTTAGACACTTACCTAAGGAACCGCACAGCGTGGGTGAACCCCAAAACACGTGGTTGTAAAGCACAGTTCTAAACCAACAGCTATGCTTGCGTATAAATGTGCGTGAGTACATACATACATACACACACACACACACACACACACACACATATA
>NW_026322147.1:0-275 GCF_001194135.2 Octopus bimaculoides
ATGCATTCATAGTCTCTCTCTCTCTCTCTCTCTCTCTCTCTCTCTCTATTCCTCTCTTTGTCTCTCTCTCTCTCTCTATTCCTCTCTTTGTCTCTCTATCTATTTATATATGTCTACATCTGTCTGTCTGTCTGTCTTCTCACACGCATACAAACATACGCATATAGAGCATATGGACGCACAATCAACTCACACACATAGTGCGTGTACATATGTGTGCATGTACATACATATATGCATACACACATATATATATATATATATATATATATATA
>NW_026322147.1:3651-4246 GCF_001194135.2 Octopus bimaculoides
ATATATATATATATATATACAAAACCAACATTACACTCCTCGCCCGTATCACTATCGAACCAAGAGTTTAACTACGGGCTGCCCATAGCACTTGCTTAGCGTTACCTGTCACTCTTTGGGTCTTCTAGATGCCAAAACCTTTCATATATATAAGCATTGTAGCTTGTTATAAAATCTCAATACTAGAAAGAGTAGAAATGCATACGAAAGCGTAAACAAGTTGCCACATCGAAGTGGCAGGTGAATGGTACTACTTGTTTAACCCCAGGCAGATTCTCCGGTAGCTGGTTTTTGATGCACGATCTTCATCCTTTATATACAATACATCGCTATCAGGGGGAGGAAACCCCTGCTAACACTCCGTTAGCTAACAGAAACGTGGTATCGGCCCTGTTTCGAGCTAGTTGGCTCATCTTCAGCCATATTCCCATATATACACATACACATATATATGTACATACACACACATACATATATGTATATAGATACATGCATATATATATATGTGTATATATGATAGATCGCTGACCCCTACACATTCTTTTTCTCTCTCCTTGTTTCTTTCCGTGTTCCTTTCTGTAGAAGAGCGTAGACT
>NW_026322148.1:0-5630 GCF_001194135.2 Octopus bimaculoides
ATATATATATATATATATATATATACATATATATATTGTTGATTTTTCAAAATGTATAAATTCAAAGACTTTATGTAATTGCCTTTATGAAAGAGAGAGGTAGGGAAGAAAACTTCAGCTGATTTGAGCGAGAATGCTAAGTAAGATATAGAGTGAAAGAAAAAGTGAAACATTATTGGAAGAAAAAGTGAGTGTGAAAGAATGACGAGAAATAGAAAGAAGAGCCAAGATAATGAAAATAGCTTCCCTGTATTTGTTGTATGGCCAGAATGATTCATCTTCACATGCGTACTATTTAACATAATTTACATTGACAATTAACAATAAAACTAAATAAAACAATATAATCTAAATCATATTGAAGAGGCCTATCCTTCTCAGGAGTATTATTTTGCTTTGGACTTTCTATAAAGTTTAAGTACAATCTAAATTTTTAATGTGCATCCTTTGTATATGGATAGCAGAAATGATAGGTTCTTTGCAGCGGTAGTTGTCACCTAGCCCAATGATCACTTCTGCTCAACAAGACCTATTTTCATCAACGGTATTGTAGTTGTCATCATTGTGTCCTTGAGCAAGACACTTTATTTCACTGTGCTCAAGTCCACTTAGCTGGCAAAAATGAGTAGTATCTGTATTTCAAGGGGCCAGCCATGTCACGCTGAATCTCCCTGAGAAGTATATGAACGGCTGTGTGTCTGTGGCGTGCTCAGCCACTTGCATGTTAATCTCCTGAGCAAGCTGTTCCATTGATCGGATCAATTGGAACCCTCATCATTGTAAGCGATGGAGTGACAGGAGGATAGGAGGATGTTGACAGACCAACAACATCGCTATTGGCAAGAGTTCAAAGTCACTGTTAATAAAATTTGGCTTTGCACTTTTAGTCAGTTCTCTTTTCAGTTAATCCTTTTATCTGTCTATCTTATTTGTTTCAGTTATTGGACTGACACAGAGGCGTCTCCTTGAAGGGTTTTAAGTTGAGTAAATCGATCCCTGTACTGAAGTTTTTATTATTCATTCACAAAGCATTGATCAACCTGGAGCTATAGTAAAAGATGTTTGCCCAACATGCTGTGGGACTGAACACCAAATTACGTGGTTGCAAAGCATGCTTAACCACGCAGCCTTGTTTGTGCCTCATTATATAGACCATATAAACATCCTTTAATGCTCTGTGTGCTTGTATACATCTGAGGGACATTTCGTTACTATTTCTAGCAATCTCTGCAACAATGTAGAGGGTCCCCCATTAGCATGCTCTTGTGTATGTGTGTGTGTATCATCATCATTACCATTGTTTTAATGTCCTTGTTTATATTCTTGCTTGGGTCAGTCAGAAATCTTTGAAGCAGATTTTCTATGGCCTGATGCTCTTCCTATTACTAACCTTCAACTGATTCCAAACAAAGTAATATTTTTCCATGATTGGACATGTTTTCACAAAAGATTGGAAACAAATGACACCACTTGTATGATGGTGATGCTCATTTACAACTGTTGCATGATATCATCTCAAGGAGACACATGCAAACACACAGAGCCATGTCTACATAAAATGTATGTACATACATATGTATATCTATATGTGCTTAAGCATACATACATTCATACATAAACAGTGTATGTATAAATATTTTTAATCAAAGTAACTTCAAACTTTCATCAGCACTGGCATCTGTTAGTCTGACAACTTTAAAAATAGTATGTGTGTGGGAGTTATAACAGTGTTCAAAACTGAGAACTGTTTAATTCCATATCATTCCTGATTGAGTTGGCTTATTGCCAAAGCATACTCTTGGTCATTATAGCCCTTTTTTTCCAGACATTGTGTATCTAGAACTACATTATGCAATGTGTCCTGTCTTTTTAAAAAGGTTTGGCTGCTATTTGTTGGAGATTGAAGTACCATATATACTTGACTGTTTGATATTTTTGTTGCTATTTAACTTAAGTTGAGAACTAGTAACCTGTGACAAATATTCCAATCTTGATTATCCCAACTTTTTAAAGGTTTCCAGGTCTACATTATTATTTTCTTTTCCTTAAGATGATTTGGTGCAATTTGAGAGAGATTTGGTTGTTATTTCTAGCAGGTTGAGTGTCCATGTAAAAACTTTCTTGTTGGTGATCATGTTGATGGTGGTAGTGGTGGTACTTCACTAGAAATGAGTGAATTTTATACCAAATAAACATTTGAGGTGTATAGCAATAAACAAAAAATAGTTGACTCAAAAGAAATGACGGATCTTTTTTAAAACGAGGGCCACATTTTTCATTAACGAAACACTTTGAAACTTGGAACACTGGTAGAATGTGTCATATAAAACATCTTTTTCTCTTAGTCTTCTTAAAAAAAAAAGAAATCCATAAATTATTCCATGTTAAAGTTGTCGTATTTCTGTAATTTCAACCAATCACTGACGTCCATTCAGCCGATATACATTAAGTGCCGACTACATAAACAAATGATTCTGAAACAATTAACCCTAACCCTAACCCTAGGGTTAGGGTTAAAGCAAATTTAAAATGAAAAAAGCAAATAAAACGAAGAATCGTTTGTTTATGTAGTCGGCACTTAATGTATATCGGCTGAATGGACGTCAGTGATTGGTTGAAATTACAGAAATACGACAACTTTAACATGAAATAAATTCGAATACAAAAATATTTTTCTGTTCTATAACACAAAATAGATAAGTATACGAAGTTTGAAAGTCTTTCGGTACCAAAAACACTATGTAAAACATTAATGAAAAATGTGGCCCCCGTTTTAAAAAAGATCCGAAATGACTAGATTGATGATGATTAAATAAATGAGGTGATAGTAATAATGGCAATGATGATGGTGATGATGATGAAAACTCCTGACACTGCTAGGAGCCTTTTTGACAACTAGTTGAAGAATGTAGTGACACGGTCAGACAGAGATCTGACATAGAATGCTCCTGAATGCCATAAATTATCCCTACCCACCAATTGCTTCAGGAAGTAAGAGCTGTAACATTGTGTTGTGCTCCTGTTCCGTATCCATTCAGAGGTTATTGGTTGGACTAAGGCTATAGTAGAAGATACTCACCTAAGGTGCTGTGCAGTGGGACTGAACCTGAAACCACATGGTTGCACAGTGAGGTTTTTTTACCATATAACCATGCTTGTGCCTAATTATGTTGCTATGATTTTGGTTTTGTGGTATCCAGTGCTAACGATTGTAATATTACTTGGTGATAAGCATGAAGTAAACTCTGCTATTACCTTTTCTTCTCTATCTTCTTGACTATTTTCTTAATGTAAAATTTGAAACTAAAATTTTTCATGTTTTTTTTAGCCTATTTAGAAAACCTATTATCTACTAGTGAGGTCTAATTCATTTTTAATATCCAGGAAGCTAATTCATGCTAATTGGTAATTAAGGCTAAATGCTTTAAGTAGGCATTCAGTCACTAGGTCAGGGATTGACTGATAGTGTAAGAGGGACAATTAACTCTTTAGTATTTAGATTACTCAGTCAAATATAATGCTTATTTATTTACATTATTTTAATCATGCATTATCTCATAGCTTAGTCACTTCAATGATGTGATTATTTATTTTAGAATGTCATTTTAGGGTTATTGTGAAAGGCCAAATTTGATCAGTTTGAACATAAAACAGGTATAATATTTGGGCTAGACATGACCGGTTTAAATGCTAAAGGGTTAAGAAAAAGGTAAATAGGGGAGGGACATATATTTTCATTTTATGGGTAAGAAGCTTGCCATTGTAAGGCCAAATGTGATATTTTCAGGTACTAGCTCTGGCCTAATAGCTATTTGCCTGCAAGTCTTAAACCTTTCTTTTTCATTTCTTATTTTCATTCTAGTAAGGGCAATCTTGTTGCAGCACGGGCTAAATATATACAAAATAAAGGTATTTGATATTATGCATATGAGAGTATTGGTAGCACATCAGATAAAATTCTTTGTGATTTATCTGTTTACATTCTATGTTAAATTAATTCCCTTCTCTACTTTGCCTTTAATCCTTCTAAGGTTGATAAATAAGTATTAATTGATAAAATTCATACAGAGGTCAATGTAATCATCTACCCTGTAGAAGATCATGATCCAACATGGCCCCAGTTCAATGACTGAAACCAGTAAATGTACAAAAGAATTTAGTTTCTCTCTGTTCTTAGTTCAAATCTCTCTGGGGGTTGATTTTTGCCTCCCGTCTCTCCAGGATTGATAAAAATTCATAAATAATAAACTTGGATTGATTCAATCAACTTTGGTGACCACCACTGTATATTTATGCTGTATCACTGGTGTTGCATTGTCCCAGGAATAGGTAGTTAACTTACAATGTAGAACTGAAATGACCAAGCCGGTAAGGTATTGATCTAGATCAGGGGTTCTCAACCATTTTTTATCTATGGACCCCTTTAACTACTATTTTACTCAGGTGGACCCCCATAGCCATTTGATGTTTAAAAACTAGTTTTATAGAAACTTCTTCCAAAATTCTTATTTTACTTTTCGCACATTCACATTCACTTGTTTAGAGTGATTGATGTAAAATGTTAGAAAATGAAACCTAGCCATTTCTTGCAATACATACATCTAAAGCAAAATTTGTTTAGGGTTCCTTAAAATACTATTGTGGACCTCTTATTTACTATTTTGTTGCATGGACCCCACACAAATTTTATATGAACCCTCAGGGGCCATATGGACTCTGGTTTGAGAACCACTGATCTAGATCATCATGAACTGTAAGTTCAGATCCACTGCATGCTATATTTCCTATATTGTTTTAGTTCATTTATCTGTTGCAAATACGTACCAGGTCTTGGAGTGTAGCCAGTGATGGATTGGCATTCTATCAAAGGAAAGATGTATTTCTTAATTTACAGGACAACATAAAACAGGAACTTTGTACTGACTTCTGAGTGTCCCATGTTGTCTTTTAGATATTTCATTTAACTCTCAATGGTGTAATTCACATTTGCAAAGAGCACTAAATAATTGATGATTGCTTTGATTTATCACAGCCTTGAGTTGAAAATAATACTTCCTTGGCTCAAAACAGATGGTTCCTTTAAAAGCTAAAGGCATCACTTTACAGTGACCTAAATATTTTTATTAGCAGTCACCTTGTTGGAGACTAACTTTGGATTTACATGGGCCCCAATTTAGTAAATAAATTCTGCTCATACTCTAAGCTACCTTAACTACAATTGAGGCTTGTAAGGCAAAACAATTTTTTTACCATGAGGATAAGGTGAGGGTTGGAAATGAGTACAGCAATGAATTCCGGGTAGAGGTAGGGGTCCACCAAGGTTCCGTCCTCAGCCCCCTCTTATTTATCATAGTCCTCTAGGCAATCACAGAGGAGTTCAAGACAGGTTGCCCCTGGGAGCTCCTCTATGCTGATGACCTTGCCCTAATTGCGGAGTCACTATCAGAACTAGAGGAGAAGTTTCAGGTGTGGAAGCAAGGTCTAGAATTGAAGGGCCTTAGAGTCAACCTAGCTAAAACCAAAATCCTAATAAGTAGGAAGGTAGATAAAACACAAACCCCTTCAGGTAGATGGCCCTGCTCAGTATGTAGAAAAGGAGTAGGTAGTAACTCTATAAGATGTACCCGGTG
>NW_026322148.1:6698-12098 GCF_001194135.2 Octopus bimaculoides
GGCACATAAAAGACACCATTTCGAGCGTGGCCGTTGCCAGTATCGCCTGACTGGCCTTCGTGCAGGTGACACGTAAAAGCACCTACTACACTCTCTGAGTGGTTGGCGTTAGGAAGGGCATCCAGCTGTAGAAACTCTGCCAAATTTAGATTGGAGCCTGGTGTTGCCATCTGGTTTCACCAGTCCTCAGTCAAGTCGTCCAACCCATACTAGCATGGAAAGCGGACGTTAAACGATGATGATGATGATGATGATGATGATGATAGTCCTTACTTTATGTTGATTGAACCAAAAGATCTTCCTTTTTGTTGTTTTGTAATCTTTGTATTCTTCTTGTTGTACAGCTTCTTGTTAGTCCTAACAGAGCAGGTGCATGATCAAAGATGTTCCCACTTTGACCACTCCATCTTGATGTATGTCCACAACTGCTTTACTCAATATGTCCTTTCTCTTTTGAGAGAGTAGTCTGTGTTCCGAGAAAGATTTGGCTACTGTCTATTTTTAGCAAGTTGACTGACAACAACAAAAGCCTTTTTTTTTTTTGGTATCTTAGTTGTGGCCAGTGTCTGTGTCATATGTAACCGGCACTCATGCCAGCGGCATGTAAAAAACACTGTTCAAACGTTGGGCCTCATGGAGTCAGTGACAAGTGACCGAGACTTTTGGCAATATACCATGCTTGAGAAGACCTGTCAAATCAAGTGAGATCGTGGTTGTGGCCAATGCTGGTGTTGCATGACTGGCACCCATGCCAGTGGCACATAAATAGCACCCACTATGAGCGGTTGGCATGGAAGGGTATCCGGCCATAGAAATCACACCAAATCAGGTTGGAACCTAGTGCAGCTCCTCAGCTTACCAGTTTACAGTCAAGCTGTCCAACCCATGCTAGCATGGAAAATGGATATTAAATGGTGATGATGATGATAATGTAAACGACTGACTAAATTTTACACGTAATCTTTGGTCATGGTTATATTGTGGATAGTAAACACTCAACTGCACAGTATTAAGTTGAGAAGTGTTGGCTCTTAAGACTTAGCTACCCAATTCAAAGAAACTTTTAATAGATGCTTAAGTCTCTCACAACTAACTGTTGCCAGTTGCTACTACCATGTAATTATCATGTCAATGGTTCTGTGGGGAGGCAACAGCTGTGCTTATACACTCACTTGCATATAAACATATATATATATATATATATATATATATATATATACCTACGTTCATAAACATATATTTTCTTCAAATGTTATTTAATTAACCTAATATTTATTCTACTTTCCTTCAATTTTCATCCCCACCTCTTTCAGCCAGATAAAATATATTTGAGGAGAAAGACGTCTATTCTGTACTACACTTGCTTCAAGTTACTGACTTCAGGCAAGACATATGACTCTGTTTAATTAAAATGTAAAGCAGGTAAGATGATACAGTCAACTGTGTGGGCCTATAACTACTCAAGTGTATATTATCTTAAATCTCAGTTTAGTCAATATATGATTTATGTACTCTGGTTAATTCCATTGATTATGCATTCTTCTATATTATTGAGAAAATTGGTAGGCTCTGTTCTGGTTTTAGGTTAACCATTCTCAGATAATCTGCATCATAGTCTTGAATGCTAGATGAACTTTGTCAAGGCCTAGAAAAAATAACATGCCTGCAGAAGATTTAAACTCATGGCCCATGACTAAGTAGTTCAATTTGTATCTGTCTTACTTGAATCATTATATTCATTTCAAATACAATTGCTTTATATATCAGAACGTTTAAGTAAAATACAACCAAAGTATAATCTTGTATGATTACTAAGTGTTCATACATCATTACATTGGAAAGTATAGTGAGGCTATGTTTTGCTGATGGGATCAGAATAAGAACAAAACATGTCTCCTGCACCTGCACCCCTCCCACAAAAAAACAACAGAAAACCAGTGACTAATATGGTTTTTAATTCACAGCATAATTATTTCTAGTTAACTTTTTAACCCACCCTGCATTGAATATGTTAACACAAACTTATTCTTTTTATTTTTAGCCTAGCTATCGGTATTGTTATCACTGAATTTATTTCATGCGACACACATTACTATATTTATTTCGATTTACTCAAAGCAAGCTATTGACTACATGTAAAAATGAATAAGCATTATAAACATCTCCAAATGCCTGGGGAAATCTCGAGACCTGTTGCTTAGCTCTGGTTCATGACATTAAGCAGGTTTTCAGTAGTTTACCCAGTAGGCTGTTACACTTCTGTGTATGCATGTATATTATATATACATGTGTATGTCTGTAAACGTATTTGTAAATTTAATTTCTATTCCTTATTTTATCTTTTTTCTTTTTCTGTTTTATCTCACTTTATTCTGCCATTTATTCTTGCCATTTTGTTCTACTGTTTCTGCAAAAAGTGTTGTATATTTTTCTATACAGGGATTTTCAAAAAAATTTTGAATCTTTATGAACATTTTTTTCCCCAATCAGCCCATTATATCAGGTGAATTGCTGTCCAGCTGTCACAGCTGCCTTAGGATCAGGAACGTAAAACTAGTAGCTGTAATTTGTTAAGTTTGAACTTCAAAGTAAAAACTATGAATTCAATTAATTGTAGAGAGTATGTGTTAAAAAATCTAGTTTGGAAAGGCATGAGTGTATCTAATACATATATGTATGGGAGTGTATGTGTGTTATTTCTTTACTACCTACAAGGGGCTATACACAGAGGGGACAAACAAAGACAGACAAACAGATTAAGTCAATTATATCGACCCCAGTGCGTAACTGGTACTTATTTAATCGACCCCGAAAGGATGAAAGGCAAAGTCGACCTCGGCGGAATTTGAACTCAGAACGTAGCGGCAGACGAAATACCGCTAAGCATTTCGCCCGGCGTGCTAATGTTTCTGGGAGTGTATGTGTGTGTGTGTGTGTGTGTGTGTGTCCCTTTACTTGTTTCAGTCATTAGACTGTGGCCTACTTGGGACCACCTTGAATAATTTTAGTTGAATGAATGAATCCCAGTACTTACTTTCTTAATCCTGGTGCTTATTCTGTCAGTTTCTTTTGCTGAACCATTAAGTTATGGGGACATAAATACACCAACAACTGTTGTCAAATTGTGGTAATGAGAACAAACACACACACACTTGTACTCATACACATACACCTTTTTTTTATTATCCCCATATATGTGAATTTGAACACTGGCATAAAACTATGGTATGAAGGTAACACCCAGCATCACACACATGCATGTATATATGTGTGTGTGTGTGTGTGTGTGTGTGTGTGTGTGTATATATGAAGAAAATAGAACAAGGTAGAAAATGCTAAAATAATTTTATCACAAAGAACATTTTAGTACCGGTTTCAGTCTTTGAGACTTTTTCAACTTAGAGTAAAGCATAAAAAACAATTAAATTGTGGAAAAATGAAATGTTTTTTGGGAAATATTTCCATAATTTTCAATTACTCCAATGAACTCCCACATTGCATCAAAAAAGAATTTGTAATAGAAGGGCTACAATTCATCTTGGAGAATAACTTCTTCGTCTTCAAAGACAACTTCAAAGACAACAAAAATCGGGGACTGCGATGGGCACGAGAATGGTCTTTTGCTAACCTAGTCATGAGATCAGTCTTTATTGTAAGGTACTAGAAAAATATGGCAACACTTTCTCCCTCTACATAGAAAATAACTGGAAGAGGTATCTTGATGACTGCTTCATTCTTTGGCATGACAGTATAGAGAGACTTAAAGAATTTCAAACACTTATAAATGGACTTTACATAAACATTTAATTTACCCTAACAACTTCCATTCCTCAACATTCTCATTAAGAAATCCAACAACAAAATAGAAACAGATATATACTCTAAGTCTACAGACTACAAGCAATATCTACTGTTCAACTCATGCCACCCCAGACACACTAGAATGAATATCTCCTTCAACCTGGCAAAAAGGATTTGTACTATAGTTTCTAATACAAACATCAGGGACATACCACTACATGAACTAAAGGATACACTCATCAGCAGGAACTATCCACCATCACTAATTGATATAGGCTTTCAACGTGCCCTACAACTCAACATCCACAAACTCAGCCATCCCAAGCTAAAGAAGGATTTACTGCCAAAAGCCCTACCAAACATCTCCACACACAACCCCCTTAACAATGAAGCCTTTGACACCATGCTCCAGAAAATTTCCCTACTAAAAAGGGATCACAATGAATTTAACCCTCCAAACGCACACCATCATAATGAGCAAAAGACAACCCAAGTCTATGAAAGGTCTCCTAACACAAGCCCAAGTACACTTAGCAACAACATTGACACTGTCAGTAAAAGAATGTGGAAGGCCTAAATGTGGTATATACATCAACCTAATTGAGGGATTGGAGTTCTCATTCAAACAGGGCCAATGTTTTACAATGAAAAAGAACTTCATATGTGCTTTGGAAAACCTAATATGCGTATTAACTTGCTCAAGGTGTCAAGAGCAATACATAGGCCAAACCAGAAACAGTCTACGTCAAAGGATGACCCTACATAGATCCCAGATTAAAATTTGGAAATACAGAAAAATAGCGTTCAGCAAACACATTGACATTTGCACCACTAATGAACAACCCAACTTCAGAATTTTTCCCCTCTACAAATTCAGGGACGATGCAACCTATAGTAAGTGCATTAGCAAAGAGTCATATTTTATCACAGAATAAAACCCCTTTTGAATGCTTCCACCACAAATAATACTACTTACTACAAAGGCCTTAGAATAATACCCATGCAAATATTAAAAATAATATATTCAGAACAGTCACTACCCATGAATTTATTCAGAACAATTCCAATCACTACTACTAAAGCTACAACAAGCCACTTTTAGGTTACTTGACCATCTAAGAGGACTCCAGCAACAACTTGCTACTGTCATACCACTCCTGTCTTTTTCTTATTCTTCCTCTTCTTTTCTTCTTCCTCTTCTTTTCTTCCTCTTCTTTTCTTCTTCCTCTTCTTTTCTTCTTCCTCTTCTTTTCTTCTTCTTCCTCGCTGTCTCCTTCCTCAGCTACTGCTGCTTAAACGATCAAAACCAAGTACCCACATCCCTCATATTAAATAGTTCTTCAGATCTGCTACTACCTACTTACCAAGCCTTCACAAAAGTAAAAGAGAAACAAAGGAAAGGAAAATGTCCCAAGTATTTGAAATATTTTAAAAAGCATTTAAAATTTTCCACAATTTGTTTTTCATGCTTTACTCTAAGTTGAAAAAGTCGCAAAACTGAAACTGGTACTAAAATGTCCTTCATGATAAAATTATTTTGGCATTTTCTACCTTGTCCTATTTTCCTTATACATATCAACTCGTTTGTTACTTTCAACC
>NW_026322149.1:0-223 GCF_001194135.2 Octopus bimaculoides
ATATGCATATATATATATATACGTACATATATGTATATATACATACATACATATATATGTATATTTATATATATACATATATATCAATATACATATACATAAACATATATACAAAATACATATGTATAAACATATAAACATATATCCATATACATATATATATATATGCTTATGCATATACATATTCATATATATATATATATATATATATATATATATATAT
>NW_026322151.1:0-552 GCF_001194135.2 Octopus bimaculoides
AAGGTCTCGGTCAGAAGTCATAATAATATTAATAATGATAATATTAATAATAATATTAATAATAATAATAAAAATACTGATGATGATGATGATGATGATGATGATGATAATTCTCATGATGGTATATCGGGCTTCCTATATTTTACCCCAGTGTCACTTTGATGGCATGTGCCACTCTCACTAAATAATAATAATAATAATAACAATAATAATAATAATAATAATAATAATAATAATAATCATGATGATGATGACAATTGGTTCAGACTAGGTTGTAGCTTGTAACAGATAAAAGCAAAAGCAACACAATAATAACAATAACGACAATAGCATCTTTTATTATTATTTTTCTATGGAAGTTTCTGCTTCCAATTAATAAGTATCAAATTGTTTCTTTTGGATTTGCTGACGATACCATCATTATGTAAAGTGTTACTGTTAGATTCAATACTACTTTAAAACATTGTTCTCTAAGTCATAACGTTAAGTGTAGAATGTCATTTTCCATACAATACTTGGCATTTAAAATCCTCTTACAATATTTTTTTTTTT
>NW_026322152.1:0-646 GCF_001194135.2 Octopus bimaculoides
CTTAGTCTCTTGTGAATATTATAACTCTTAGTCTCTTGTGAATATTATAAATAACTCTCACAAAAAAACTAAAAAAACAAAAAACAAAACAAGAATATCTACAATTTCTTGTGAGTATTTTAAATTTCCTTCAAAACAAGTTGAAAATCTTGCATATCCTCAATTATCTCTGGCTGAACACTCAAACGATTATATTCAAAAGCTTTGAAACTTCAATTCTGTGAATACCTGTCCTTTCCTGAATATTCGAAAATGTAAACTTCCTTTTAGTACACAAGCACTACAGTTCCCTCTGGCTGAACACAAAAACGATCATCATTAGAAAATTTAAAAAACTTTGCTTAACACACAAACGATCATCATTAGAAAATTTAAAAAACTTTAATAAGTACAATTCTCTGCGAAAATTTTGCCCTTCTTTTCTCCTTGATTACTCGAATATGTGAACGTACATTTTATTGCAACAACACTATTAAACGCACGGTATAATGTGCATTTTACTCCAGCAACACTATTAAACGCACAACAAAAATTTCAGTTAATGTTTACAATATTACCCGGAAATGAAAATTAAAAAATTGTGCAACGGGTGTAACAAAATGTGTAGGAAACGAATATGAAAACAAAAATGCGCGGAAAGCAACGG
>NW_026322153.1:0-200 GCF_001194135.2 Octopus bimaculoides
TGTGTGTGTGAGAAATAAAGTCATGTTTGTTACTTCTATGTAAATACATAAATACCTAAGTCAATATTTACAGCTAAGAAAATAATTGAATAGAATGCAAAATAAAGTCAAAAGAACATTCTTTACTTTCCACTGTGTGTGCGTATGTGAGTCTGTCTTTCTGTCTATCTATCTATCTATCTATCTATCTATCTATCTAT
>NW_026322154.1:0-452 GCF_001194135.2 Octopus bimaculoides
ATATACGTATATATATATATGCACATGCATAAACATGCGCACAAATATTTGTTTATACCTAGAATACTTTCTATATTAAACAAAATATATCAATGCATACGTTCTTCTCGTTTTACCATCTCTGCTAAGAAATTTATATCATCTTTCGTGTTTAAAAGTTCCTTGCAGATGGTCATAGATAAAGTTTCGAAAACAATTATGAGTGTCTCTCGAACCTCAAGGCCTTTTTTCTGAATGAGAGATAGGCGTTTGCTTGTTTTCCTTCAGATGCATTTTGAGTTGACAGATGCGTCAATGGATTTAATGTCAGTTTGATGTTACCTCTGGAGGTTGAGTCGTCTGTCTTTAGATTTTAGATCCGCGGTCAAAGAGCACCTTTTCACTTATGATTACACACACATACACGCACACACACTAACACACAAGTGTATATATATATATATATATATATA
>NW_026322154.1:1541-2054 GCF_001194135.2 Octopus bimaculoides
TATATATTGATAGGAAAGGTAAGATAACAAAAGAAAGAAAGAGACTCGATATTATGTAAATAGAGGAATTTATCTATGAATAATATGTGACAATTATTCGGTAGCCATGATAAAACTCCGAGTTTCGGATATCGGGGCGGAAACCCACGCCGCCATCTCTCCAGCTATCTGGCCATCGAAAAATGACCGTTAAAGAAAGGGAAATTACTATGTGATTGACCGTTATTACGACAAAAGAGCTCTTAGAATGACCGCTATGTGAGAGGAGGGAGTAAAGTTAAAGGAGTAAAAATGTCCATCCACCCTTACCTTTACCTCCTCCCCTCACTTAGCGGTCATTCTAATATCTCTTTTCTCTTAATAACGGTCAATCACACAGTAATTTCCATTTGTTTAACGGCAGTTTTCGATGGCCTGAAGAGATGGCGGCGTGGGCTTCCGCCCCGACATCCGAAACTCAGAATTTTATCATAGCTACCGAATAATTGTCACATATTATTTACAGATATATAT
>NW_026322155.1:0-242 GCF_001194135.2 Octopus bimaculoides
ATATAGAAGTACAAAGTACATAAGGAATTAGAGGATGAACAGAAGTTTACCATTCTGCCAAAATAATGGATCTACAAATGCAATATCCTGCATATCTCACATATATTTTCATTTCTCCACTTCACTCTCCATTTCATATCTTATCTAAATTAACTATTGCTTAACCATCTTCTCATACCGTCTCCAATGAAAGGATATAATAAATATCCTGGAAACTGCTGTAAGACCTTCTATTTATAAAT
>NW_026322156.1:0-285 GCF_001194135.2 Octopus bimaculoides
TGTGTGTTGTGTGTGTGTATGTATGTATGTATGTATGCATGTATGTGTATGTCTGCGTGTGTATATACATATACAAACACATACGTACATACACAAATACATATATGTATATGTATACATACACACATATACACTCATATATGCATGCATATATATGCATATGTGTATATATACATGCATGTGTGTATGTTTATGCGTATATATATATATGTATATGTGTGCATATATGTGTGTGTGCATATATATATGTATGCAGGTATGTGTGTGTGTGTGTGTGTGTGTGTG
>NW_026322157.1:0-611 GCF_001194135.2 Octopus bimaculoides
TTCATTGCTGTGCTGAGACTGCTCAGAGTTTTCTGAATACCTATCACTATTGATATAATGCTATGTGAACAGTGATACATATTTACAAAACTCTGCACAGTAAGAGATAGTAGTCTCAGTACTGCAACAAATATTTATGCTCTACTTCTGTATTGAGTACTTTCCCCTCTTATTTATTAAACATAATCAGTGTCAAATAAATGTGTGTGTGTGTGTGTGTATACATATAGTGGCAAGCTGGCAGAATCATTAGCAAACTTGTCAAAATGCTTAGAGGTATTTTGTCTGACTTTATGTTCTGAGTTCAAATTCTGCAAAGGTTGACTTAGCCTTTCATTCTTTCAGGGTTGACAAAATAAGTACCAGTTGAGCACTGGGATCAATGTAATCGACTTAACAACTCCTGGGTAAGAGTATAAAAAACTGCACTCCACTACCAAGCCATGATGAGCCAGTGCAGCAGAGTAAGCTCATCAAACCAATATGATCTCAAGCCCAAAATTCATGGCCTCCACATCAGACCGCAGTTGGTGGTGAGAAAATGCTGAGGTAATCTGATCCAATATATATATATATATATATATATAAATATATATATATATTTATATATA
>NW_026322158.1:0-1386 GCF_001194135.2 Octopus bimaculoides
AGTGGACTCCAGTAGCATCTACCTGTAAAGGTAATGTAAAGAGTCTCTCACTTGTTGCTTCTATCTACGTTATTATTATTTTTTTTGTTAAGTGTTTTTGTCAGAGGAAGAATTGCTGTGTCCATGGCAATTTCCATTGTGATAGTCACTGTTGGAAAAGATAGAAGTTATAGTCAGCACAGAGACCTTTTCAAATGCTTGCAAGAGTGTTGTCTTTGTGAGTGTTACTCAAAGGGCAGATGGTTCATGCATGCCAAACAAGCACAAGTAGAGTGGAATCTTGTCCCTTCCTGAAATTTCCATTGCGGTTCCATCAACTGAATTTCATGTCCAAGGCTTAGATGTGAAGCAAATTCTTAAGCCCACAGATAGAACTCTACGTAATATTCCATTGTTTTTAAGCAAAACTATTATGTCCACAGCTATAACTCAGTTCGTCTAATTTTTTTCTCTAATTTCTCATTTGACTTTTCTCATCCATACTTTGTGTCATCATCAATACAATGCAGTGAGTTTTTCTTTAATAGAATTCAGCAATTCTCTGAAACAGACTTCTGATGCTCAAGTGATATTCCATGCAGTCCATAATCCTAAATTATTATAATACAAATAATAATGATGAGTCTTTCTAATTTGAGAAAAAAAAGCAAATAATTTTCAATATGTTGTAGATTGACTTCCATTTTGTTGTTTTCGTATTGATTTAGTGGTTTGAGGATGTATTCATCAGGTACAATATAGCTGAGTTGACTAAATATATTTGGTGTGTGATGTGTATATGTCTTTTGATTAAACAAATTCCTTTTTGCAACTTACTGTTGGAAGAATGACAAGAATAGTCAAATTCATTTTTGTGGAGAAATGTCAAAAAGATCAATTACGGAAACAGTTTCAATGAATTCCATTTTCATTATTTACATTTGATGGATATTTGTTCTCATCTTGTTTCCTGATAAAAGAATGTTTCACCTGATATACCCTCCAGCCTTCATCAGGTGTCTTGGGGGAAATTTCGAACCTGGGTTTTCATTCCTAAGGTATTTTTGGGGATGTTATTATTATCATTATGATTATTATTATTATTCAGGTCACTGCCTGGAATCCAACTCGGAATGTTGGTGTTAGTAGCCCTGCGCTTTTAACCACTGCACCATATGCCCATGGCGTAGTGGTTAAGGGCACAGGCTACTCAACCCAAGATTCCGACTTCGATTCCTGGCAGTGAACTGAATAATAATAAGAATAATAATGATAACAATAACATTGAAAAAAATACTTTAGGAATGAGAACTGAGGTTCAAAATTTCCCCAAGTCACCTGATGATGCCTGAAGCACATATCAGCTGAAACGTGTTAACAACAAACAAGATGAGGACAAATATCTGT
>NW_026322159.1:0-423 GCF_001194135.2 Octopus bimaculoides
CAGCGGCACTGGCAACAATCTCGCTCGAATGTCTTTACACGTGCCACCGGTCAAGTGCCAGAAAGGCGACGCTGGTTTTGCACTATAACAAATGAAATTGTGATTTACATGATCTGATCAAGTATCCGGTCTGCTGCCATAGTAACGAAGCTAAAGCACGCAGAGTGAAGCCACTTGGCCTTGAACTCTTCTAGAAAAAAAAAGATCCCAAAATGATTCAAAAATAGAATTCTCAAACAAAATAGATTCCAAAATTTTTAAAAAACGGCAGGAACTTAGATGCCAACCCAAATATATATATATATATATATATATATAATTTTTCAAAGTAAACTATGTAATCGTTACCAATATACTCCTTGTTTATATATCCAAAGTTTTAAATTTTTACATTTAAGAAAGATATTTGACGCCAATATCCAT
>NW_026322160.1:0-991 GCF_001194135.2 Octopus bimaculoides
TGTGTGTGTGTGTGTGTGTGTGTGTGTGTATGTGCCTAGTCTAACTGACTATACATATACATATGTTCTTGATTGTGTGAGTGCTAATACGGAACGGAAATTACTTCCAAATCCCCCCCATCCACCTCCCCGTCTGCGTTCCGGCTGTGTTCCAGTTGCCTGTTGTTAATTAGAATCTTATTAGAAATATCTTAAAATTCGAAAATCTGGTGTTCATTCCAGTTTGTTTAATGCTTACGTCAGCATTGTTTAGATTTCTCTTGACTGTTGTTGTTGTGGTGGTTGTTGTTGTTGTCGTTGTTGTTGTTGTTGTTGTTGTTGTTGTTTAGCCCAAGGTCATCCATAACAAGCGCTTCTTATAATAAGACTGCGGATTGCCATGGCCTCATCTAGAGCATTCAACAATATACTTTGACTGTCCATGCCCCGAGTTCAAATAGCGTACAGGTCAAATTTGCCTTTCATCTTTTTGTTAGCTGAAAAAGCGGGTTTTACAGCAACAAAGAATCGAGTTCAGTCCCGCTGTGCGTCACCTTGGGCAAGTGTTTCTTAATATATCCCTGTCATCATCGTCGTCGTCATCACCGCCGTCATCGTCTTATATTGTACGCCTGCTGCGCTTTGATGACCCTACATCGAAAGTCTTCCCAATTTAAGCGCGAGCTCTCCATTTTCCTTGCCACTCTTGACCAATCAGTTCGTAATATTGTCCACCCGTTGTGCTCTTTGCCTGCCGCTTGATCTATTGTCCTCTACTCTTCCTTTTGTGATAATATTTCCAAGACCTCTGCTTCTTCGAATATAACTAGAAGAGATGACCTTGTATTTTTTTCACAATGTTCTGGAATTCTTGTCTTTCACGTAATTGTTATAACACCTATTCATCTGTCCAACGGTCCTTATCCGGAATTGGTAACTTTCTCTAATACATCCACATATCACACGCATCAGAAACCTTGCAGAAGCCCGTTGCATACACAAACAGATTTAT